>NC_084550.2:69125000-69135000 GCF_033978685.3 Nerophis lumbriciformis
ATGAGAGACCAAACATCTTCTAAGACAAACCAAAGAGTCCAGTTGTGATCGATTGAATGACCTGAGACTACAATGACCTGAGACTACAAAGACTACAAGACTATGAGAACATTCATAGACATGTTTTACTCTTAGTACTTGTAGAAAGGAACTACAGTTTCTCTAACTATACAGTAAGTCTGTAAAAGGCAAGTCTGCGTGTGTGTGAGTGTGTGTGTGTGTGTGTGTGTGTGTGTGTGTGTGTGTGTGTGTGTGTGTGTGTGTGTGTGTGTGTGTGTGTGTGTGTGTGTGTGTGTGTGTGTGTGTGTGTGTAATCCTCCATCTTTGACCTTGTTTATATACTGTATAATCCTGGTCAGATCTTGTCTGAGACTTAGATTGGTCAGATCTAGTCTTAAATCTAAGACAAGATCTAAACAACCTAAGTCTCAGACAAGATCTGACCAATCGAAGTCTCAGACTAGATCTGACCAATCTAAGTCTCAGACTAGACCTGACCAATATAAACCTAAGACTATATCTGACCAATCTAAATCTAAGACTAAATCTGACCAATCTAAGGTTAAGACTATGTCTGACCAATCTAAGTCTCAGACTAGACCTGACCAATTTAAGGCTAAGACTAAATCTGACCAATCTAAGGCTCAGACTAGATCTGACCAATTTAAGGCTAAGACTAAATCTGACCAATCTAAGGCTCATACTAGATCTGACCAATCTAAATCTAAGACTAAATCTGACCAATCTAAGGCTAAGACTAGATCTGACCAATCTAAGTCTATGATCATGAACTGATGAAGTCTACTCAGATGAGAGACCAAACATCTTCTAAGACAAACCAAAGAGTCCAGTTGTGATCGATTGAATGACCTGAGACTACAATGACCTGAGACTACAAAGACTACAAGACTATGAGAACATTCATAGACATGTTTTACTCTTAGTACTTGTAGAGAGGAACTACAGAGTTTCTCTAACTATACAGTAAGTCTGTTAAAGGAAAGTCAGTGTGTGTGTGTGTGTGTGTGTGTGTGTGTGTGTGTGTGTGTGTGTGTGTGTGTGTGTATAATCCTCCATCTTTGATGTTGTTTATTTACTGTATAATCCTCCATTTTGATCTTGTTTATATACTGTATAATCCTGGTCAGATCTTGTCTGAGACTTAGATTGGTCAGATCTAGTCTTAAATCTAAGACAAGATCCAAACAACCTAAGTCTCAGACAAGATCTGACCAATCGAAGTCTCAGACTAGATCTGACCAATCTAAGTCTCAGACTAGACCTGACCGATATAAACCTAAGACTATATCTGACCAATCTAAGTCTAAGACTAAATCTGACCAATCTAAGGTTAAGACTATGTCTGACCAATCTAAGTCTCAGACTAGACCTGACCAATTTAAGGCTAAGACTAAATCTGACCAATCTAAGGCTCAGACTAGATCTGACCATTTTAAGGCTAAGACTAAATCTGACCAATCTAAGGCTCAGACTAGATCTGACCAATCTAAATCTAAGACTAAATCTGACCAATCTAAGGCTAAGACTAGATCTGACCAATCTAAGTCTATGATCATGAACTGATGAAGTCTACTCAGATGAGAGACCAAACATCTTCTAAGACAAACCAAAGAGTCCAGTTGTGATCGATTGAATGACCTGAGACTACAATGACCTGAGACTACAAAGACTACAAGACTATGAGAACATTCATAGACATGTTTTACTCTTAGTACTTGTAGAGAGGAACTACAGAGTTTCTCTAACTATACAGTAAGTCTGTTAAAGGAAAGTCAGTGTGTGTGTGTGTGTGTGTGTGTGTGTGTGTGTGTGTGTGTGTGTGTGTGTGTGTGTGTGTGTGTGTGTGTGTGTGTGTGTGTATAATCCTCCATCTTTGATGTTGTTTATTTACTGTATAATCCTCCATTTTGATCTTGTTTATATACTGTATAATCCTGGTCAGATCTTGTCTGAGACTTAGATTGGTCAGATCTAGTCTTAAATCTAAGACAAGATCTAAACAACCTAAGTCTCAGACAAGATCTGACCAATCGAAGTCTCAGACTAGATCTGACCAATCTAAGTCTCAGACTAGACCTGACCGATATAAACCTAAGACTATATCTGACCAATCTAAGTCTAAGACTAAATCTGACCAATCTAAGGTTAAGACTATGTCTGACCAATCTAAGTCTCAGACTAGACCTGACCAATTTAAGGCTAAGACTAAATCTGACCAATCTAAGGCTCAGACTAGATCTGACCAATTTAAGGCTAAGACTAAATCTGACCAATCTAAGGCTCAGACTAGATCTGACCAATCTAAATCTAAGACTAAATCTGACCAATCTAAGGCTAAGACTAGATCTGACCAATCTAAGTCTATAATCATGAACTGATTAAGTCTACTCAGATGAGAGACCAAACATCTTCTAAGACAAACCAAAGAGTCCAGTTGTGATCGATTGAATGACCTGAGACTACAATAACCTGAGACTACAAAGACTACAAGACTATGAGAACATTCATAGACATGTTTTACTCGTAGTACTTGTAGAGAGGAACTACAGTGTTTCTCTAACTATACAGTAAGTATGTAAAAGGAAAGTCAGTGTGTGTGTGTGTGTGTGTGTGTGTGTGTGTGTGTGTGTGTGTGTGTGTGTGTGTGTGTGTGTGTTTCTAACTCCCCCTCAACCCACAATGCCACACACCTTGATGTCCTTCGCCAGGCTTTCCAGGGAGTTAATATCAAGACCTTCTTTGCAGGCCTGCAGACAAGAGATAACCTTCTGAGTTTCAATGCGGCCCGGGCGGATCGTCAGGCCCGACAAGCTGCCACGGAAATACTGGGTGAAGCGCGGAGTCGCTACCTCGCCACCTAAATGGGAAGGAGCAGGGAGGAGAATAGCAGAGATAAGGAAGACGAAGAGAAAGTAGAGAAAGCAGATAAGAGAGGTGAGGAGAAGTGGGTCAATAAAGGACAATTGCAGGAAAAATAGACACCATGTATTATGTGGGATTCATCCCTCAACTAAACACTTAACACCTTTATTTTTACCTGCTGAAAAAGGAAAATAATACCTCGGTTTTTGGACGCTTTACTTTTCCTATGTTATCGTATACGTCATCGGACAAACAGTATCATGACCCACCAAGAGGAACGCAGTGATTGGTGTTCATGGCTGTGAATCACAGGCAGCTCTGTTCATGTAGCGACTCTCTCAGCTGTGTTGTTCCTTCCTGCTGCTCCCAGCAGGGTCTAACCAGGGTGCCTGTGTGGAAGGCTGGCGCCCTGACTGCTGAGCTAAAAGCACAGGCAATCTGCCGGGGTCACTATTCTTGAAGATGACAGGCGCCAAGGAGATGTGTTGATAAACAAAATCATGTTTTGAAATGGTCAGAACTTTTGCAGCGTTGCTGTTCTGCTGAATCTAATCATCCATCCATTTTCTTCCGCTTATCCGAGGTCGGGTCGCCTAAGCAGGGAAGCCCAGACTTCCGTCTCCCCAGCCACTTCGTCCAGCTCCTCCCGGGGGATCCCGAGGCGTTCCCAGGCCAGCCGGGAGACATAGTCTTCCCAACGTGTCCTGGGTCTTCCCCATGGCCTCCTACCGGTCGGACGTGCCCGAAACACCTCCCGAGGGAGGCGTTCGGGTGGCATCCTGACCAGATGCCCGAACCACCTCATCTGGCTCCTCTCGATGTGGAGGAGCAGCGGTTTTTCTTGGAGCTCCCCCCGGATGACAGAGCTTCTCACCCTAACTCTAAGGGAGAGCCCCGCCACCCGGCGGAGGAAACTCATTTCGGCCGCTTGTACTCTTGATCTTGTCCTTTCGGTCATGACCCAAAGCTCATTAGGTGAGGATGGGAACGTAGATTGACCGGTAAATCGAGAGCTTTGCCTTCTGGCTCAGCTCCTTCGTCACCACAACGGATCGATATAGCGTCCGCATTACTGAAGACGCCGCACCGATCCGCCTGTCGATCTCACCATCCACTCTTCCCTCACTCGTGAACAAGACTCCGAGGAACTTGAACTCCTCCACTTGAGGCAAGATCTCCTCCCCAACCCGGAGATGGCACTCCACCCTTTTCCGGGCGAGAACCATGGACTCGGATTTGGAGGTGCTGATTCCCATCCCAGTCGCTTCACACTCGGCTGCGAACCGATCCAGTGAGAGCTGAAGATCTTGGCCAGATGAAGCCATCAGGACCACATCATCTACAAAAAGCAGAGACCTAATCCTGCAGCCACCAAACCAGATACCCTCAACGCCTTGACTGCGCCTAGAAATTCTGTCCATAAAAGTTATGAACAGAATGGGTGACAAAGGGCAGCCTTGGCGGAGTCCAACCCTCACTGGAAACGGGTCCGACTTACTGCCGGCAATGCGGACCAAGTTCTGACACTGATCATACAGGGAGCGGACCGCCACAATAATATATATTTTATATAGTCGTGGTCAAAAGTTTACATACACTTGTGAAGGACATAATGTATACTTGCCAATCCTCCCGATTTCAGTGCCCCTCCCGGAAATCTCCCAGGGCAACCATTCTCCCGAATTTCTCCCGATTTCCACCCGGACAACAATATTGGGGGCGTAAAGGCACTGCCTTTAGCGTCCTCTACAACCTGTCGTCACGTCCGACAAGGTAGACTGCAGTCCTTTCACAGAAGCTTTAAACTCATTCAACGTAACTAGGGTTTGAAGTTTAATATTCGTTTGTAGGTTATTCCAAGCCTTTGGTGCTGAAAACCTACCGTATTTTCCGCACTATAAGGCGCACCTAAAAACCACAAATTTTCTCAAAAGCTGACAGTGCGCCTTATAACCCGGTGCGCTTTATATATGGATTAATATTACGATTCATTTTCATAAAGTTTCGATCTCGCAACTTCGGTAAACAGCCGCCATCTTTTTTCCCCGTAGAACAGGAAGCGCTTCTTCTTCTACGCAAGCAACCGCCAAGGTAAGCACCCGCCC
The DNA here is from genome assembly GCF_033978685.3 of Nerophis lumbriciformis. Taxonomy (NCBI): domain Eukaryota; kingdom Metazoa; phylum Chordata; class Actinopteri; order Syngnathiformes; family Syngnathidae; genus Nerophis; species Nerophis lumbriciformis. Next base: position 69,129,989 of record NC_084550.2, read on the forward strand.
CCATAGAACAGGAAGCGCTTCTTCTTCTACTGTAAGCTACCACCCGCCCCCGGAAGAAAAAGAAGCGCGCGGATATTTCGTTTCATTTCCTTTGTGTGTTTACATCTGTAAAGACCAGACTACAAAATGCACATACGGTGAATATTCGCACCACAGGGAATGAGAAGTCGTCCTTCACTGTGGTTCTAGCTTGTTATGCTAATGGCCAGAAACTTCCTCCCATGGTGATATTCAAAAGGAAGACCTTGCCAAAAGAGACCTTTCCAGCCGGCGTCATCATAAAAGCTAACTCGAAGGGATGGATGGATGAAGAAAAGATGAGCGAGTGGTTAAGGGAAGTTTACGCGAAGAGGCCGGGTGGCTTTTTTCACACAGCTCCGTCCATGTTGATATACGACTCTATGCGCGCCCACATCACAGATGGTGTCAAAAAACAAGTGAAGCACACAAATACAACACTCGCCGTCATTCCGGGTGGATTAACCAAAGAACTCCAACCGCTGGATATTGGTGTCAACAGGGCATTCAAATCACGACTGCGAACGGCGTGGGAACAATGGATGACCGAAGGCGAACACACCTTCACTAAAACAGGCAGACAGCGCCGGACGACATACGCCAACATTTGCCAGTGGATCGTAAATGCCTGGGCAGATATTTCGGTCACAACTGTGGTCCGAGCTTTCCGGAAGGCAGGATTCACAGAACTACTGGACAACAACAGCGACACTGACTCCGATGACTTCGACGAGACGGAACCGGCCATTTTGGATCCCACGCTTGCGCAACTTTTCAATTCGGACACCGAAGACGAAGAATTCGAAGGATTTACGAATGAAGAATAACTTCAGAAGGTGAGCGCTATGTTTATTTTGTGTGTTGTGACATTAACGTTCGAGCAACATTATGTTGCTATTGCTCTACACCATTTTGAATTTTACTATGTTTGTGATTGCACATTTGCGTACATTTTGGGACAGAGTTGTTAGAACGCTGGTTTTCAATATATTATTAAAGTTTGACTGAACTATCTGACTGTTTTTTTGACATTCCCTTTAGCGCAGCGTAGGCGCGGCTTATAATCCGGGGCGGCTTATTGGTGGACAAAGTTATGAAATATGCAATTCATTGAAGGTGCGGCTAATAATCCGGTGCGCCTTATAGTGCGGAAAATACGGTAAATGCTTTCTTGCCCAGTTCAGTTCTTACTTTGGGGACGACAAATTGCAGAACATTCATTGAACGAAGATTGTGACTTCCTTGTTTCTTTGTTAAAAGACAAGACGGATAACACATACATAAGCGAATGCACATCATACTTGATCAACAGCCATACAGGTCACACTGAGGGTGGCCGTATAAACAACTTTAACACTGTTACAAATATGCGCCACGCTGTGAACCCACACCAAACAAGAATGACAAACACGTTTCGGGAGAACATCCGCACCGTAACACAACATAAACACAACAGAACAAATACCCAGAACCCCTTGCAGCACTAACCCTTCCGGGACACTACAATACACACCCCCCGCTACCACCAAACCCCGCCCCCCCCCCACAACCTCAACCCCCCATCTCCCGAATTCAGAGGTCTCAAGGTTGGCAAGTATGACATAATGTCATGGCCGTCTTGAGTTTCCAATCATTTCTACAAGTCTCTCAAACTCAAGTGGTTGGAGCACATACTTGTTTGTCACAAAAAGCATTCATGAAGTTTGTTTCTTTCACGAATTTATTATCGTCACGGCCCGGGCGCACACCGGTGCGCATTCGTCTGTGCGCTGCACTGGGCGCACCTCCAAGAGCGCGCCAGTCTGGCTGCAGCAAGCAGCTGCAATCAATCGCCAGCAATCAACGCACCTGTCGCTGATGAGAAGACCTGCCTTCTTAAACCAGCACAACCTGCTAGCCGGGGCCAGAACGTAGCTACCTGTCTTGTAACCTAGCAAGCTCTATGCACTCTTTCGCTCTCTCTGTTTCTCCCCCATCTTGTTCAGTTGTCTCGTGTCCTCCTTGTCGCCTTCCAGCAGCGTACCTCCGTTCCCGCGTCACGAGCTGTGTGTCTCGTCTCCCTGTATTCCCTCTGCTTCACTGGCTGCCTCTTGGATCTCGACCTTCCGCCTGGACACGGACTTTGACGCCTCTCTCCTCCCCTCGACCTTACGTCTGCTCACGGACCTCCGAGCAAGCCTTGCCCCTCTCGTCCTTCCGCCTCTCGCTCAACACTGCGGGTAACACTCATTTAATTCCTACACATTAGGAACCAGACGGCACAGTGACCGTAGTCACCCGCCCCTTTCTCGACCCCCACGGTTCCTTCTGGTACCATGCGTCCTAGACGCCGTGAATTGCCCCGACCTAGCGAAGCGTATCTGGCCGACCTGCAGAAGAGGAGGTTCTAGCAGTTGAAGGCAGACTGTCATGGTGTTCTTCAGAGGACGAAGTGTTTCTGTCCAACAACGACAAGCAAGCGATCTTTCTGGAGCTCAAGGCGGACACACAGCCGTGGGAATGCGAGGACGATGTTCAAACTCATAAACTTTTTTTTTTTTGCAAATAATAATTAACTTAGAATTTCATGGCTGCAACACGTGCCAAAGTAGTTGGGAAAGGGCATGTTCACCACTGTGTTACATGGCCTTTCCTTTTAACAACACTCAGTAAACGTTTGGGAACTGAGGAGACACATTTTTGAAGCTTCTCAGGTGGAATTCTTTCCCATTCTTGCTTGATGTACAGTCCGGGGGTCTCCGTTGTGCTATTTTAGGCTTCATAATGCGCCACACATTTTCAATGGGAGACAGGTCTGGACTACAGGCAGGCCAGTCTAGTACCCGCACTCTTTTACTATGAAGCCATGTTGATGTAACACGTGGCTTGGCATTGTCTTGCTGAAATAAGCAGGGGCGTCCATGGTAACGTTGCTTGGATGGCAACATATGTTGCTCCAAAACCTGTATGTACCTTTCAGCATTAATGGCGCCTTCACAGATGTGTAAGTTACCCATGTCTTGGGCACTAATGCACCCCCATACCATCACACATGCTGGCTTCTCAACTTTGTGCGTATAACAATCCGGATGGTTCTTTTCCTCTTTGGTCCGGAGGACACGACGTCCACAGTTTCCAAAAACAATTTTAATGTGGACTCGTCAGACCACAGAACACTTTTCCACTTTGTATCAGTCCATCTTAGATGAGCTCAGGCCCAGCGAAGCCGACGGCATTTCTGGGTGTTGTTGATAAACAGTTTTCGCCTTGCATAGGAGAGTTTTAACTTGCACTTACAGATGTAGCGACCAACTGTAGTTACTGACAGTGGGTTTCTGAGGTGTTCTTGAGCCCATGTGGTGATATCCTTTACACACTGATGTCGCTTGTTGATGCAGTACCGCCTGAGGGATCGAAGGTCACGGGCTTAGCTGCTTACGTGCAGTGATTTCTCCAGATTCTCTGAACCCTTCGATGATATTACGGACCGTAGATGGTGAAATCCCTAAATTCCTTGCAATAGCTGGTTGAGAAAGGTTTTTCTTAAACTGTTCAACAATTTGCTCACGCATTTGTTGATAAGGTGGTGACCCTCGCCCCATCCTTCTTTGTGAATGACTGAGCATTTCATGGAATCTACTTTTATACCCAATCATGGCACTGAGCATACAGTCCGCATTGCCGGCAGTAAGTCGGACACGTTTCCAGTGAGGGTTGGACTCCGCCAAGGCTGCTCTTTGTCACAGATTCTGTTCATAACTTTTATGGACAGAATTTCTAGGCGCAGTCAAGGCGTTGAGGGGATCTGGTTTGGTGGCTGCAGGATTAGGTCTCTGCTTTTTGCAGATGATGTGGTCCTGATGGCTTCATCTGGCCAGGATCTTCAGCTCTCGCTGGATCGGTTCGCAGCCGAGTGTGAAGCGACTGGGATGAGAATCAGCACCTCCAAGTCCGAGTCCATGGTTCTCGCCCGGAAAAGGGTGGAGTGCCATCTCCGGGTTGGGGAGGAGATCTTGCCCCAAGTGGAGGAGTTCAAGTACCTCGGAGTCTTGTTCACGAGTGAGGGAAGAGTGGATCGTGAGATCGACAGGCGGATCGGTGCGGCGTCTTCAGTAATGCAGACGCTGTATCGATCCGTTGTGGTGAAGAAGGAGCTGAGCCGGAAGGCAAAGCTCTCAATTTACCGGTCGATCTACGTTCCCATCCTCACCTATGGTCATGAGCTTTGGGTTATGACCGAAAGGACAAGATCACGGGTACAAGCGGCCGAAATGAGTTTCCTCCGCCGGGTGGCGGGGCTCTCCCTTAGAGATAGGGTGAGAAGCTCTGTCATCCGGGAGGAGCTCAAAGTAAAGCCGCTGCTCCTCCACATGGAGAGGAGCCAGATGAGGTGGTTCGGGCATCTGGTCAGGATGCCACCCGAACGCCTCCCTAGGGAGGTGTTTAGGGCACGTCCGACCGGTAGGAGGCCGCGGGGAAGACCCAGGACACGTTGGGAAGACTATGTCTCCTGGCTGGCCTGGGAACGCTTCGGGGTCCCACAGGAGGAGCTGGACGAAGTGGCTGGGGAGAGGGAAGTCTGGGCTTCCCTGCTTAGGCTGCTGCCCCCGCGACCCGACCTCGGATAAGCGGAAGAAGATGGATGGATGGATACTTTTATACCCAATCATGGCACCCACCTGTTCCCAATTAGCCTGCTCACCTGTGGAATGTTCCAAATAAGTGTTTGATGAGCATTCCTCAACTTTATCAGTATTTATTGCCACTTTTCACAACTTCTTTGTCACGTGTTGCTGGCATCAAATTCTAAAGTTAATGATTATTTGCAAACAAAAAAATGTTTATCAGTTTACTTTGTAGCATATTCAACTGAATATGGGTTGAAAATGATTTGCAAATCATTGTATTCCGTTTATATTTACATCTAACACAATTTCCCAACTCATATGGAAACGGGGGTTTGCAAGTAAACATTGATTGATTGATTGATTGAATACTAACAAAACCCGAGGTAC
>NC_084550.2:69140000-69155000 GCF_033978685.3 Nerophis lumbriciformis
AGAACACACACACACACACACACACACACACACACACACACACACACACACACACACACACACACACACACACGTAGGAGAGGAACAGAAATAGAGATTAAGATGTCTGCCTTGGGGGCTGCAAGCATTTCTTTTGATATGTTGAGGCATGAGCAAACAGGAAATGGGAGTACAAGGTGGAAGTGATCACATTAAAGTGAGGTGGCGTCATAAAAAATGTGTTTTGCCGCCTAAATGGCGCTTCTCGCAGCCCTCTTGATCTCTAAAAAGCCTCCTCTCCCGATGACACTGTGCTTCATCGTTTTGAAATTCCTTTCATCCTCCGCTTTATTGCAACGTTCCTGTTGGTCGTGGTGGCTTCTTCTTCTCTCCGTCAGCTGCCATCGTGAGAGAAGACCCCGCAGGAAGGATTAGGCGAGTGAACGAGTGAATGGGCCACCACTTTGCCAGCCATTACATCCCAATGAAGCGGCCGTAAGCCCGGCTGAGCTGCAACTGATAACTTTGCAGGCCATGAGTGAGCCAGATTGCCTTTCAGTCTCTCCTTTCATGACCCTGCCCCCTTTTTTTTTTGGACTCACAATCAGCATCACAATAACAAAGTGTGTGGAGTAAGGTTGTACAATATACCGGTGCTGGTATAGTATCCTGGTACTCATAGTCAAAAACGGTACTATACTCTCTTTGAAAAGTACCGCTTCCCGGGCACTTTGCTGGTTTTACGAGCAGCATGTTCGGCAGCGCACGCACACAGAGTACTTACAAGCAGACACGGTGTGTAGACAGAAAAGGGAGAATGGACACATTTTGGTGTAAAAAGTAAAGATAAAGGTGAAGTTATAACACTGAAACACCCTCAGGAAGAGCTGCTTTAAGACATGGCTAGCTAGCTAGTTGTTTTAGCTACTTCTAAATCACTAATCCTGGCCTCCATGGCGACAAATAAAGTAAGTTTCTTACAAGTAGCATTATCACTGGAGGACGAGGAATAGCTAAACATGCTTCACTACACACCGTAGCTCACCGGCGTCACAATGTAAACAAACGCCATGGGTGGATCCACACCTGACATCCACTGTAATGATACCAAGTAGAGGAGCGTATCTAGTCGATACTACTATGATTACGTCGATATTTTTTGGCATCACATCTTCTTTCGTTTTTAAAAAAAATTGTATATAATGTTTATAAACTCAGTAAATACAAACCCCGTTTCCATATGAGTTGGGAAATTGTGTTAGATGTAAATATAAACGGAATACAATGATTTGCAAATCATTTTCAACCCATATTCAGTTGAATATGCTACAAAGACAACATATTTGATGTTCAAACTGATAAACGTTATCTTTTTTTGCAAATAATCATTAACTTAGAACTTCATGGCTGCAACACGTGCCAAAGTAGTTGGGAAAGGGCATGTTCACCACTGTGTTACATGGCCTTTCCTTTTAACAACACTCAGTAAACGTTTGGGAACTGAGGAGACACGTTTTTGAAGCTTCTCAGGTGGAATTCTTTCCCATTCTTGCTTGATGTACAGCTTAAGTTGTTCAACAGTCCGGGGGTCTCCGTTGTGCTATTTTAGGCGTCATAATGCGCCACACATTTTCAAATGGGAGACAGGTCTGGACTACAGGCAGGCCAGTCTAGTACCCGCACTCTTTTACTATGAAGCCACGTTGATGTAACACGTGGCTTGGCATTGTCTTGCTGAAATAAGCAGGGGTGTCCATGGTAACGTTGCTTGGATGGCAACATATGTTGCTCCAAAACCTGTATGTACCTTTCAGCATTAATGGTGCCTTCACAGATGTGTAAGTTACCCATGTCTTGGGCACTAATACACCCCCATACCATCACACATGCTGGCTTTTCAACTTTGCGCCTATAACAATCCGGATGGTTCTTTTCCTCTTTGGTCCGGAGGACACGACGTCCACAGTTTTCAAAAACAATTTTAATGTGGACTCGTCAGACCACAGAACACTTTTCCACTTTGTATCAGTCCATCTTAGATGAGCTCAGGCCCAGCGAAGCCGATGGCGTTTCTGGGTGTTGTTGATAAACGGTTTTCGCCTTGCATAGGAGAGTTTTAACTTGCACTTACAGATGTAGCGACCAACTGTAGTTACTGACAGTGGGTTTCTGAAGTGTTCCTGAGCCCATGTGGTGATATCCTTTACACACTGATGTGGCTTGTTGATGCAGTACAGCCTGAGGGATGGAAGGTCACGGGCTTAGCTGCTTACGTGCAGTGATTTCTCCAGATTCTCTGAACCCTTTGATGATATTACGGACCGTAGATGGTGAAATCCCTAAATTCCTTGCAATAGCTGGTTGAGAAAGGTTTTTCTTAAACTGTTCAACAATTTGCTCACGCATTTGTTGACAAAGTGGTGACCCTCGCCCCATCCTTGTTTGTGAATGACTGAGCATTTCATGAAATCTACTTTTATACCCAATCATGGCACCCACCTGTTCCCAATTAGCCTGCACACCTGTGGGATGTTCCAAATAAGTGTTTGATGAGCATTCCTCATTTTTATCAGTATTTATTGCCACCTTTCCCAACTTCTTTGTCACGTGTTGCTGGCATCAAATTTTAAAGTTAATGATTATTTGCAAAAAAAATGTTTATGAGTTTGAACATCAAATATGTTGTCTTTGTAGCATATTCAACTGAATATGGGTTGAAAAGGATTTGCAAATCATTGTATTCCGTTTATATTTACATCTAACACAAATTCCCAACTCATATGGAAACGGGTTTTGTATATTGCTGCCTTTGCACCTGTCAATGTTTACTTTTGTATGCACTAGAGATGCGCGGATAGGCAATTTATTTCATCCGCAACCGCGGCAGAAAGTCGTCAACCATCCGCCATCCACCCGATGTAACGTTTGATCAGAACTGCACCCGCCCGCCATCCGCCCGTTGTTATATATCTAATATTAATTAAAAAAAAAAAAAAGGGTGAAAACTACGCGAATTGCACCTTGTGCAGACAAGATTTTTCGATCGGACACGGAGGAATTAGCGATGTAAAAGACCACATTGGGACAAAAAAACACAAGTCTAATGCCGTTGCTAGCGATACAAGTGGAAAACTTTCAACGTTTTTCGTCGCCCAAACAGATTCTTTGGATGTGATAAATGCCGAAGTTTTATTTACGGAGGCAATAATTGAGCATGGACTTCCAATCGCACTGGCTGATCACATGGGACAGTTAAATGTTTGTAATGCAACCTTTAAAAATCATTACGCGGTGATCGCGATCCCAAAAATTAACTTTTCTTGCATGATAATGTCCAGAAAAACTCACTTTATATTACTATAGAGTCCTTTTAACGAATGAGTTTGATGGTTTATCACAAACCTTAAATGAAAGAAGTCCTTTGTTCTCCTGCACCATGGCCTTGCTTCGTGTTTGGTGCGCGTGTCGGCTGTATTTCACAGCACGACATACTGTTAAAAGTGTTTATACTATTTATACTTTCAATTAACAAATTGAAGTCTTGTGAAAGGTTGACAGGATAACTGGCATTAACTGTCAAAATAATTTCAAACTATTGAAGTTAGCTTACAGAATAAACATGCCAATCAACCCATATGATTTTTGCTGTAATATTTTTGTTTTGAAAAGTCACTGTGACTGATAGAAAAGTGATGGTTTTAGCAACATTTTAACCTGTCTGAATGCTAATAATCATTTTGCGTCGGGGGGCGAAGCCCTGAACCCTCCACCAGGACTTTGTCCTGGACCTACCGGGGCCTGCGGCCCTTGGACCCTGGCTACTAGGTTTTTCTGATTTCAAAGTTGGCAGGTATGGTGAGGTTATAAAGCTTTTGCCTGTTAAAGAAAGGAGACTGATCCAACGCAGCACAGACTTGCGCGTGCCACGCTGTCACGACCCAGACGCACACCAGTGCGCAATCATATGGGAGCCGCGCTGAGCGCACCTCCAAGCGCGTCTCGCTGCCGGCGACGGCCGGGTATGGGCCCACGCTCCAGCGCCATCCATTTTCAGGGCTAGTTGATTCGGCAGGTGGGTTGTTACACACTCCTTAGCGGGTTCCGACTTCCATGGCCACCGTCCTGCTCTCTATATCAACCAGGGTGAGCCCCACCCCTTTCGTGAGCGCACTGCGCGCGGAGAGTGACCCCTGTTACGCGCCCCCGGCAACAGGGGTGGCAAGCAGGTAAGCTGCGCGGGCGGAGCGCGCGGAGTGACCCATGTTACGAGCCCCCGGCCACGGGGGTGGCGGGCAGGTACGCTGCTTACCTGCTGCGCGTGACGCCGGCCGCGGCGAAAGCGGACGAGGCGGGGTGTCGGTGCGGTGGGCGCGGTAGTGACCCTGGACGTATGTCGGGCCCTTCTCGCGGATCGCCTCAGCTACGGCTCCCGGTGGGGCCCTCTCGGGGGAAGGGGCCTCGGTCCCGGACCCCGGCGAGGCGTCCCTTCTCCGCTCCGTAAAAGTGTCCATCTCTTTTTTTTTTTTTCTTCTGTTGTGGCATATGCAGCAGGTGCCTGCTCGTTTTTCGTATGTGGGTAACAACATTTAACTATGTATATATATTTCCCAATTGGTTTAACTGCCACCCGCAAAAAAAAAATCTAATTAATCCGCCCGACCCGACCCGCGAGCGGATAAAATCTTATTTTTTTAAATTTCATCCGCCCGATCCGCGGATAATCCGCGGACTCCGCGGTTGTGTCCGCAAACCGCGCATCTCTAGTATGCACATTAAATCAACAACAAAATCCTGACTTTGGAGCAATGTTCACGGACTCTAGTATTTGGCTCTCTATTAGATGCAATGGTTTTTCCCTATTGGGACCATGATTTATGTCATCACTTGTTCACACCTCCTCATATGGAAGCTACTTTTCCTTATTGATGTCTCAAGAAGGGTAAAAATACAAGAACACACACACACACATACACTGTCTATGTTTACTTTAGTATGCACATTAAATCAACCAAAAATCCTGACTTTGGAGCAATGTTCATGGACTCTAGTATTTGGCTCTCTATTAGATGCAATGGTTTTTCCCTATTGGGACCAGGATTTATGTCATCACTTGTTCACACTTCCTCATATGGAAGCTACTTTTCCTTGTTGATGTCTCAAGAAGGGTAAAAATACAAGAACACACACACACACACACACACACACACACACACACACACACACACACACACACATGCACATACACACACAGTCAATGTTTACTTTAGTATGCACATTAAATCAACAAAAAAATCCTGACTTTGGAGCAATGTTCACGGACTCTAGTATTTGGCTCTCTATTAGATGCAATGGTTTTTCCCTATTGGGACCATGATTTATGTCCTCATATGGAGGGTACTTTTCCTTGTTGATGTCTCAAGAAGGGTAGGAATACACACACACACACACACACACACACACACACACACACACACACACACACACACACACACACACACGCACCAACCTTGCCAACAGGCGCCCACTGTGAGCTGCGAGTCGATCTTTGAGGCGTGGAAGGGCCAGTCGTCCGTCACCAGGTAGGGTTCATAGGTCACGCCGTCCACAAAGAGCGTCACGGCAGGAAACTCCACATTGATGACGTAATAGTGCCACTCTTTGTCACACATCTGCAGAAGAAGAAAGGGAGTGGGTCACTAGGCAACAAGGCTTTCTTTGCACGCGGCCATGAATTAGGAGGGAGGAACCGCCGGCAATGACACTTGTTTCCTTTAGGAAGCAAGGATACGCTTTTTCACACAAACGCATCCTTGAGGCCTGCTGCTTTGCTATCGGGCACGGATGTCTGCGTCCTAAATTCATGCAGGACCCGAGAAGTGGTGTGAGGATGGGTGTGTTGACACCTTCTGAACCACAAGACTTGAAGGTCTAGGTCAGGGGTCGGCAACTCAAAATGTTAAAGGAGCCATGTTGGACCAAAACTTTAAAAGAGCTGCAAAAAATGAAAAGCCTTATGTAAGTTTTATAATGAAGTGTTTGTATTAGCCTACTATCAAAATGACTAAGTAAAGCTTCGTTGATAGAAATGTTGAAATGTAATATTTATTCCATACATTGTTGCAACTAGTGTTGTCCCTATACCAATATTTTGGTACCAGTACCGATAAGTACCGAAAAGTATCAAAATACATTTTGGTACTTTTCGGTACTTTTGTAAAAAAGTACCAATATACATTTTGGTACTTTTGTTTTGCAACTAGTGTTGTCCCAATACCAATATTTTGGTACCGGTACCAAAATTTATTTTGGTACTTTTCGGTACTTTCTTACAAAAGTACCAAAATGTATTTTGGTACTTTTCGGTACTTTTGTTTTACTATCAAAATGACTAAGTAAAGCTTTGTTGATAGAAATGTTGAAATGTAATATTTATTCCTCACATTGTTGCAACTAGTGTTGTCCCCATACCAATATTTTGGTACCGGTACCAAAATGTATTTTGGTACTTTTCTGTACTTTTTTTACAAAAGTACCGAAAAGTACCAAAATACATTTATAATACAATGTATTTTGGTACTTTTGTACTTTTGTTTTACTATCAAAATGACTAAGTAAAGCTTCGTTGATAGAAATGTTGAAATGTAATATTTATTCCACACATTGTTGCAACTAGTGTTGTCCAGATACCAATATTTTGGTACCGGTACCAAAATGTATTTTGGTACTTTTCGGTATTTCTGTTTTGCAACTAGTGTTGTCCTGATACCAATATTTTGCTACCGGTACCAAAAATTTATTTTGGTACTTTTCGGTACTCCCTTACAAAAGTACCAAAATGTATTTTGGTACTTTTCGGTACTTTTGTTTTACTATCAAAATGACTAAGTAAATGTTCGTTGATAGAAATGTTGAAATGTAATATTTATTCCACACATTGTTGCAACTAGTGTTGTCCAGATACCAATATTTTGGTACCGGTACCAAAATGTATTTTGGTACTTTTTTGCAAAAGTACCGAAAAGTACAGAAAAGTACCAAAATACATTTTGGTACTTTTCAGTACTTTTGTAAAAAAAAGTACCAAAATACATTTTGGTACATTTCGGTACTTTTGTTTTACTATCAAAATTAGTAAGTAAAGCTTTGTTGATAGAAATGTTGAAATGTAATATTTATTCCACACATTGTTGCAACTAGTGTTGTCCCCATACCAATATTTTGGTGCCGGTACCAAAATGTATTTTGGTACTTTTCGGTACTTTTTTACAAAAGTACCGAAAAGTACCAAAATACATTTATAATACAATGTATTTTGGTACATGTGTTGTCTTCATTATAACACACGACTTTTAAAGTAATTTTGATAGTAGGCTAATATAACAAATATAGACACTTACATCATGTGTTGCCTTCATTATAACACTTATATAAGACTTTTAAAGTCATTTTGATAGTAGGCTAATATAACAAATATAGACACTTACATCATGTGTTGCCTTCATTATAACACTTATATAAGACTTTTAAAGTCATTTTGATAGTAGGCTATTATAGCCAATATAGACACTTTGCCTTCATTTTAAGACTTATAAACGGCTTTTCATTTTTAGTGATTAATTTTTTGTATTTTTGGTCCAATATGGCTCTTTCAACGTTTTGGGTTGCCGACTCCTGGTCTAGGTCTAAGTCTAAGTGGTGACAGTACACCTACTTTGAGACAAGAGCTATAGTGATGCATCCTTGGTTATGCTTTAAAGTCATATCGAACAATTGCAAGGACTTTTTACTGTCAATATCGGCTGCTGAGTTTCTTTTTTTTTAATGTTTTCTGCTGGTGGTGTGCCTCCGGATTTCGTCAATGAAAAAAAAAAAGTGCCTTGGCTCAAAAAAGGTTGACAAACAGTGTCTTAAACCACGTACGCTAGCCATCGGTGGTGTTGTGTGTTTTGCTTTTGAGTATTATTGCAAAACAAAACTCCAAATAACATGTCTGCTAGTAAGTGCCATTTTGGGGTCCTCATACACACACACACACCATAATAATACCTGTATGTTGAAGCACAGTACGTCTGACTATGGTGCGGCTTTGTAGCTTACCAAAGTCGTATTTAAACATTCTGACGGACGTAATGTTCTATATTCTCTTGTGTGTTTTGGTTTTACGAAACGCAACCTTGATGCGGTGACATGCGGCACCCTGAGGCGCACTCCGGTAAAAGCCCGTAGAGAAAGCTAAAAGGTGTGACGTCACGTCGGCCGGCCCGTGTTTCGTCAGCTCACGTTCAGGGTTCAGTCGTGCACTCCAGGAGACGAGCGGAATTAATTGGCTTTTAAAAAGCTGTCTGGCTGAGTGCCCGTGGAAATGAATGCTAAGTTGTTTTGTCTCTGCAAGTCTGGCTTTCTTCCTTCTAAATAAGCAACGTGACGGTTAATAATAAACAGCACATGATTCATAGCAAGGCACACGTTCAAATTGTGGAATTTGAATGTTTATTGACTGCATCGGATCCAACCAGTGTTAACGGCAAAACCTCCCGTATTTTCCCAACCATAGGGCGCACCGGATTATAAGGCGCAATGCCGACGAATGGTCTATTTTCAATATTTTTTCATATATTAGGCGCACCGGACTATAAGGCGCACTGCCAATGAATTCAGTGGCCTAGTGGTTAGAGTGTCCACCCTGAGATCGGTAGGTTGTGAGTTCAAACCCCCGGCCGAGTCATACCAAAGACTATAAAAATGGGAGCCATTACCTCCCTGCTTGGCGCTCAGCATCAAGGGTTGGAATTGGGGGTTAAATCACCAAAAATGATTACCGGGCGCGCCCACCGCTGCTGCTCACTGCTCCCCTCACCTCCCAGGGGGTGATGGGTCAAATGCAGAGAATAGTTTCGCCACACCTAGTTTGTGTGTGACAATCATTGGTACTTTAACTTTAACTTAATTGTCTATTTGCGATCTTTTCTCATACATAAGGCGCACCCGATTATAAGGCGCATTAAAGGGGTCATACATACATACACATATATATACACATATACACACACATATATATATATACACACACACATATAAATATATACACACATATATATACATACATATATATACAAACATATATACATACATACATACATATATACATATATATACACACACATATATATATATATACACACATATATATATACAAATGTTTCATATATACACATATATACATACATACATATATACACATATATACATATATATATACATACTTTTATATATATATATACATACTTATATATATATCAGTGACGTGCGGTCACTAGAAGGCGGGGCCTCACCTGCCTCTAGAAAGAAAATGTAAAGAATGTAAAGGAAAAAAATTAATTAAATTGTTAAATGTATCCAGTGATTATACTATAAAGTTATTTTCCATTTAACTTCACCAGTTTTAGATTATTTTTATTCAAAATCGCTGAATTTTCACATTTGCCGTTCAAATACTGAGAAGAGACGGTGAGGTGATCAGCAGCCAGTTGAGGCACGTCACTCAGTGCCTCAACATGGATTGCGCAATGACTCGGCTAACTGCTGGCCTGCTGTGCAGTGAGACCGTATTGCTATATGAATTATATTATACATTTCCATAGTTTATTTAGCTGAGGTATATAATGTACAGTGTATTTTGTCAACAACTGTATGTGTGTAACGTATTTCTTGTGCTGAGCGATCATAAAACTGCTGCGAAGATGCACTGGCTGAGGCTCGCAGTAATCCCGCCTCCTGGTGCCGGTTAATGCACCCCCGCCGCAGAATGCACCCCCCGACGGGAGCGCCACACCAACCAAAGCCCACACCCAAACCCTCCACGTGCAAGACTGAATCCACCCAAAAAAAGTCACTTAACAAGAAGCCAAAAAGTGCAAAAACAACATTGCTCGCGCCGGAGGAGCCGTGAACGACTGCAGGGACACAACATTAGGTACACCTGCAGACTGCAACACAGATTTCATAATTAATTCATTCGCAACTCCTCCAACACGTACACCACTGTTCCCGCACTTATAAGTAAAGGTAAGACCATAATAACCTTTTTTTAAATACATGTGCTTTTTTGTGTGCTACAGTTTGTATGTGTAAAGTTAAAGTTAAGTTAAAGTACCAATGATTGTCACACACACACTAGGTGTAATGAAATTTGTCCTCTGCATTTGACCCATCCCCTTGTTCACCCCCTGGGAGGTGAGGGGAGCAGTGGGCAGCAGCGGCGCCGCGCCCGGGAATAATTTTTGGTGATTTAACCCCCAATTCCAAGCCTTGATGCTGAGTGCCAAGCAGGGAAGAATGCTGGTATGAGCTTTTAAACATAACCCGTTAACTGCTGCCAATCAAATGGTGAATAAGATACTCTTTAGGGTTCATATTTTTGTAAATCTGACTGTGATGAAGTCAGTGCCTCACCAGCCATCAACCTCACCGCACGTCACTGGTATATATATATATATATATATATATATATATATATATATATATATATATATATATATATATATATATATATATATATATATATATATATATATATATATATATATATATATACATATATACATACTTATATATATATATACATATATACATATATATATATATATATACATACATACATATATAAATATATATATACATATATATATATATATATACATACACACACATATATACACATATTTACATACATATATACATAAATACACATATAAACATATATATATATACACATACATACATATATATACACATACATATATACACATATACATACATATATACACATATATAAATATATATGTGTGTATATATATGTGTGTGTGTATATATACACACATTTATATATGTATATATACACACACATATATATATACACATATATACATATATACATACATACATATACATACATATATACATGCATACATATACATATAAATGTATATACATATATACATACATATATATACACACACATATATACATACATATATATGCATGTATACAAATATATATTTATATACATATAAACATACATATATACATACATAAATACACATATATATATATACACACACAAATATATACATACATATGTACACATATATATACATACACACATATATACATAAATACACATAAACATTTATATATATACATACATACATATATATATATACACATACGTATATATACATATATATATATATATATATATATATACATACATATATACACATATATACACATATATAAATATATATATGTGTGTGTATATATATATAATATATATATATATATATATATATATATATATATATATGTATGTGTGGGGAAAAAATCACAAGACTATTTCATCTCTACAGGCCTGTTTCATGAGGGGGGTTCCCTCAATCATCAGGAGATTTTAATGGGAGCATACACATACCATGGTTTATATAGGGCACAGAGTGGGTGGGTACAGGCTGGCGTAGGGGCGTGGTGATTGGCTCATGTGTTACCTAGGAGGTGTTTCCGTCTGTGGCGGCATGCTGTTACAATTTCGCTGCGCTTGTTGAGGGATGACAGGTCTGGACGGTAAATAATAAACAGTTTCTCTTTCAAGCATAGGTTGCATCTTTTATTACCACTATTGTAAGGTGTGCTGGATGCAATAGTGGTAATAAAAGATGCAACCTATGCTTGAAAGAGAAACTGTTTATTATTTACCGTCCAGACCTGTCATCCCTCAACAAGCGCAGCGAAATTGTAACAGCATGCCGCCACAGACGGAAACACCTCCTAGGTAACACATGAGCCAATCACCACGCCCCTACGCCAGCCTGTACCCACCCACTCTGTGTCCTATATAAACCATGGTATGTGAATGCTCCCATTAAAATCTCCTGATGATTGAGGGTACCCCCCCTCATGAAACAGGCCTGTAGAGATGAAATAGTCTTGTGATTTTTTTTCCCACACATACATATATTGCGCTCTACTACGGTATCGAGCACTATTTTTTGGATAACCTTATTAAGATATATATATATATATATATATATATATATATATATATATATATATATATATATATATATATATATATATATATATATATATATATATATATATATATATATATATATTGTCAACAAATGCATGAGCAAATTGTTTATGAACAACATTTCTCAACCAGCTATTGCAAGGAATTTAGGGATTTTACCATCTACACTCTATAATATAATCAAAAGGTTCAAAGAATCTGGAGAAATCACTGCACGTAAGCGATGATATTACAGACCTTCGATCCCTCAGGTGGTACTGCATCAAAGAGCGACATCAGTGTGTAAAGGATATCACCACATGGGCTCAGGAACACTTCAGAAAACCACTGTCAGTAACTACAGTTGGTCGCTACATCTGTAAGTGCAAGTTAAAACTCTATTATGCACTCTATTATTTATACACATCATATTGTCTTCAAAGTGTTCATCCATCCATCCATTTTCTACCGCTTGTCCCTTTTGGAATCAGTTATTAATGTTTACATTGATTCTTATCAGGAACTCTGCTTCACTATACAAACTTTTCGGTTTGCTAACCATGTTCAAGAAACAATTAAGTTTGTAAATGGAGGTTCCACTGTATACACAATCTATTATGTTGGACAAGTGTGTATATAAAAAGTACACAATAGTGGTTGTTAGAGACACACAAGCATAATGATGAAAACAATGTTCTTAGTGGGGCTTTTTAAAAGCACTTTTAAACTCCGAGACTTACTTAAAATCGTTGAAAAATAGAATAATATGGGAATTTTAAATCTGACCTGTCAAGAATTGTGTTGTATCAAGACAATATCTGCTGTTTTTGCTCCGTCGCTCACAAAAAGACTTCACTTACACACAATAAAACTCTCCCGCCGTGTCTCGCTGCAACAGCAATGTTTTATTGCACCAAATAAAACGACAGCGATGGCATCGTCGCTCTTGCGCAAAGATCCGGCGAGACATATTTACGACCCGAGTCACAGAGGAGCCGACATAAAAACGCCGGGGAAAGTAGCCTTTCATTCCAAATAATGACTCATCTTCCTCTGCTTGCATTAACGTAATAACAATATATTTGTTGGCTTGATTTGGAGCGACTTGTTGTCCCCGGAGCACTCGGGCGGGCGGTAAGAGGGATGGAGAGAGAAAATACAAGACGGAGACATAAGCCGCCGATGCTTAAGTATGTTGAGTGAAAGCTTACGTCTTGCTTACAGAGTCTGCACTCAGTGGTCTCTAAAAAAGGACCAGGCCATTAAATGGCCCCCAACTAGAGACACACACACACACACACACACACACACACACACACACACACACACACACGCACACACACACACACATTCTTGTATTTGTTACCTTCTTGAGACCTCAGAAAAATGCCCCCCCCCCTCTTCATTATTTACTTCGTTATTACAGTATATCTCTTTATAAATATACAGTATATTTTTAATTTTTTTAAATTAATTTTGGCCAAAGGGGGAGCATTTCAATTTCTTACACACACTTGTTATTTCATATGTTGGCCAGAGGGGGAGCACTTCAAATTTTTTACACACACTTGTTATTTCATATGTTGACCAGAGGAGGAGCACTTTTAAAAGTGACACACAGCCAATTAGAAAATTCCCTCCTTTGTGGGACCAGCCTTTCTAGATATATAAAGATGTGTATTTACAACATTAATGATATATACATACTATGCACATATAAAGAAGCTTCTTGTGAAAAATGAGTTGGAATTTCACAAGAAAAATGTCACAATTTCACAAGAAAAACTGAGAATTTTGGCAGTATTATAATAAAAGTTGACATTTTACTTGACGCAAGTCAAAATTTTACAAGAAAAACTGAACATTTGTGCAATATTATGATGAAAGTTGGAATTTTACTCAATAACAGTCGCAATTTTACAAGAAAATCTTCAAATTTGGGCATTTTTATGAAAAGAGTCGTAATTTTGCTCGATAAAAGTCACAATTTTATAAGAAAACTTTAGAATGTTGGCAACATTATAATAATAATCGGAATTTTACTTGGCAGAATTATGACAAATGTCATAATTTTACTCCAAAAATTTCACTTTTTTACAAGAACAACAACAAAAATTGGCAATATTATCATAAAAGTCAGAATTTTACATGACAAATGTCACCATTTAACATTAAGAAGTAATAATTTTACACAAAAAAAAGAAATAATTTTACGAGAAAATATTGCAATATTACAGAAATAGAAATTATATGAGAAATTGTTCCCAATTTTATGAGAAAAAAGTTGACACATTGTGAGAAAAAGACTGCTTTTAGTTAGTTAATTTTGGGGGGAATTTTTTGTTCGTAATTGGCATTTAATCTTCATTATGTACTTCGTTATTACAGTATGTCTCTTTATAAATATATATTTTTAATTTTTTTAAATTAATTTTGGCCAAAGGGGGAGCATTTCAATGTCTTACACACACTTGTTATTTCATATGTTGGCCAGAGGGGGAGCACTTCAAATTTTTTACACACACTTGTTATTTCATATGTTGACCAGAGGAGGAGCACTTTTAAAAGTGACACACAGCCAATTTGAAAAATCCCTCCTTTGTGGGACCAGCCTTTCTAGATATATAAAGATGTGTATTTACAACATTAATGATATATACATACTATGCACATATAAAGAAGCTTCTTGTGAAAAATGAGTTGGAATTTCACAAGAAAAATGTCACAATTTCACAAGAAAAACTGAGAATTTTGGCAGTGTTATAATAAAAGTCGTCATTTTACTAAACGGAAGTCAATACCGTAATTTTCGGACTGTAAGTCGCAGTTTTTTTCATAGTTTGGCCGGGGTCCAGTGCGACTTATATATGTTTTTTTCCTTCTTTATTATGCATTTTCGGCAGGTGCGACTTATACTCCGGTGCGACTTATACTCCGAAAAATACGGTAGTTTA
>NC_084550.2:69165000-69235000 GCF_033978685.3 Nerophis lumbriciformis
CTGTTTCTAGCCGATACTACATTAAAAAATAACGTAAAATAACGCAGTAACGCATCATGTAGTAACGGTAACTGAGTTACTGGATATAAAAAAATAACGCGTTAGATTACTAGTTACCGCCGAAACTAACGGCGTTACAGTAACGCGTTACTTAGTAACGCGTTAGTCCCAACACTGCCCATAAATCACTAATCCTTGTCTTCATGGCGACAAATAAAGTAAGTTTTTCTTACAAGTATCATTATCACTGGAGGACGAGGAATAGCTAAACATGCTTCACTACGCACCGTAGCTCACCGGCGTCACAATGTAAACAAACGCCATGGGTGGTTCTACACCTGACATCCACTGTAGTGATACCAAGTACAGGAGCGTCGATATGTTTTGGCATCACAACATCTTCTTTTGTTTAAAACAAAATTATATTATGTTTATAAACTCAGGAAATGTATGATACTGTAACTACTTGGTATCGGATCGATACCCAAATCTGTGGTATCATCCAAAACTAATGTAAAGTATCAAAGAAGAGAAGAATAAGTGATTATTACATTTCAACAGAAGTGTAGATAGAACATGTTGAAACAGAAAATAAGCAGATATTAATAGTAAATGAATAAGTAGATTAATAATACATTTTTACAGTTTGTCCCTCATAATGTGTACAAAATAATAGGTGTATAAATGACACAATATGTTACTGCAGACTAATTAGGAGTCTTTGTTTGTTTACTTACTACTAAAAGACAAGTTGTCTAGTATGTTCACTATTTTATTTAAGGACTAAATGACAATAATAAACATATGTTTCATGTACACTAAGATTTTTTGTTCAAATAAAGACAATAATGACATTTTTTGTGGTCCCCTTTACTTAGAAAAGTATCGCAATAATTTTGGTACCGGTACCAAAATATTGGTATCGGGACAACACTAATTATATATATATATATATATATATATATATATATATATATATATATATATATATATATATATATATACGTTAGGTCAAGAAAAAACACAAGAGGCTATATCATACTTGCCAACTCTCCCGGATTTTCAGCGCCTCTCCCGAAAACCTCCCGGGACAAATTTTCTCCCGAAAATCTCCCGAAATTCAGGCGGAACTGGAGGCCACGCCCCCTCCAGCTCCATGCGGACCTGAGTCCGCTTTCCCACGATATAAACAGCGTGCCTGCCCAATCACATTATAACTGTGGAATGATGGAGGGCGAGTTCTTGGTTTCTTATGTGGGTTTATTGTTAGGCAGTTTCATTAACGTCCTCCCAGCGCGGCAACAACACACAACAACAGCAGTCATGTTTTTGTCTACCGTAAAGCAGTTCGTCTGCCGTAAACAGCAATGTTGTGACACTCTTAAACAGGACAATACTGCCATCTATAACATCAATAACATATACGGCTTTTAGAGAGTGCAGTGCACAACTGCGCACACAACAAGGAGACGAAGCAGAAGAACGAGGAAGATACAGCCATGGCGACGCCGACGACGAGTAAGATGAAGAAATACGCTTTGTTGCACCTTTCCTGCCTGAGTCCGGCGATTAGTTGCAAATCTTGCTTTATTGATTGCTTGCACACAGCCAATCCAACACAAAACAAACTAGTCCCCGCCCGCACTCACGCTACCGCTCCCTCTCTTCTCTCGTCCACACACTCACTGACGTCACTCACCTCACATGCTCACCTATTAAAGGGCCACACACACACATACGCTACTCTCCTAACAGCTTGTAAGTTCCAAGTCGCAGCTGCGATTGGACCTGGATAGCCTCCGGGAAGAAGTAGTGGACTACCAAGTGCTTGGCACTGAAGATCTTCCTCAGGAAGCAAAGATTGACCGGTTTTGGGCCATGCGAGGGAGAGATGGAAGAGTCCAGACTCTAATGCATTTGATGAAAGCACTTTTGTGCGTGCCACACATCAATGCATCATCAGAGAGGGTGTTCAGCATGGTTAGAAAAATAGTGACAGAGAATAGAACAAGGATGGACAATTCAACCCTTAACTCAACAATGAGTAGATGAGTGTTATGTGTGTGAACACTGAAATTCAAGTATTTCTTTTATTTATATATACATATATATATATAATAAAATAAATATATATATATATATATATATATATATATATATATATATATATATATATATATATATAGCTAGAATTCACTGAAAGTCAAGTATTTCTTAGATATATATATATGAAATACTTGACTTGGTGAATCCTAGCTGTAAATATACTCCTCCCCTCTTAACCTAGCCCCTAACCACGCCCCCGCCCCACCCCCGACCACGCCCACTCCACCCCCTCCCCCCACCTCCCGAAATCGGAGGTCTCAAGGTTGGCAAGTATGGCGCATGGGGGGGGGGGGGGAGGACCCCCATGCATTCTTGGACATTTTTATGGTCATGGCGGAGGCATGCGCGTTGCCAAAGGAGGAGTGTCGAGTACGTATCCTGCCGCTGCTGGCGGGGGAGGCGCAGAGAGCGCCGCTCAGCCTACCGGCGGCCTCCCACATACACTTCCCGGACCTGAGGAGGGCGGTGTTGGACCGGACCGGGTGCACCGTCGAAGACCACCGACGCCGGTTCCGGACGATGCGCCTGGGGACGGAGGACCGCCCGTTCGTGCTGGGTCAACGGCCCCAAGAGGCGGCGACGCGCTGGCTGCAGCCGAGGGAGGGAGACGACCAGGTGATGGAGCGGCTGGTTTTGGAGCAGTTCCTGGGGGCCGATCCCTGTGTGGACGGCAACCTGGGTCTGTTATCCCCGGCCCCGAGACCTGGCAGCGGCGGTTACCCTCGCCGAGGACCACCTGGCGGTGCACCGCGAGGCGCGACCGGGACCCACACCGCGCGGACCAAGTGCGCAGCGGCCGTCGCCATACAAAGCATGGGGGAGGAGGAGGACCCCCATGCATTCTTGGACATTTTTATGGCCACGGCGAAGGCATGCGCGTGGCCAAAGGAGGAGTGGCGAGTACGTCTCCTGCCGCTGCTAGCGGGGGAGGCGCAGAGAGGCGCTCAGCCTACCGGCGACCTCCCGCATACACTTCCCAGACCTGAGGAGGGCGGTGCTGGACCGGAACGGGTGCACCGCCGAAGACCACAGACGCCGGTTCTGGACGATGTCCCTGGGAACGGAGGACCGCCCGTTCGTGCTGGGTCAACGGCTCCAAGAGGCGGCGACGTGCTAGCTGCAGCCGAGGGAGGGAGACGACCAGGTGATGGAGCGGCTGGTTTTGGAGCAGTTCCTGGGGGCCGATCCCTGTGTGGACGGCAACCTGGGTCTGTTATCCCCGGCCCCGAGACCTGGCAGCGGCGGTTACCCTCGCCGAGGACCACCTGGCGGTGCACCGCAAGGCGCGACCGGGACCCACACCGCGCGGACCAAGTGCGCAGCGGCCGTCGCCATACAAAGCATGGGGGAGGAGGAGGACCCCCATGCATTCTTGGACATTTTTATGGCCACGGCGAAGGCATGCGCGTGGCCAAAGGAGGAGTGGCGAGTACGTCTCCTGCCGCTGCTGGCGGGGGAGGCGCAGAGAGGCGCTCAGCCTACCGGCGACCTCCTGCATACACTTCCCAGACCTGAGGAGGGCGGTGCTGGACCGGAACGGGTGCACCGCCGAAGACCACAGACGCCGGTTCTGGACGATGTCCCTGGGAACGGAGGACCGCCCGTTCGTGCTGGGTCAACGGCTCCAAGAGGCGGCGACGTGCTAGCTGCAGCCGAGGGAGGGAGACGACCAGGTGATGGAGCGGCTGGTTTTGGAGCAGTTCCTGGGGGCCGATCCCTGCGTGGACGGCAACCTGGGTCTGTTATCCCCGGCCCGAGACCTGGCAGCGGCGGTTACCCTCGCCAAGGACCACCTGGCGGTGCACCGCGAGGCGCGACCGGGACCCACACCGCGCGGACCAAGCGCGCAGCGGCCATCGCCATACAAAGCATGGGGGAGGAGGAGGACCCCCATGCATTCTTGGACATTTTTATGGCCACGGCGAAGGCATGCGCGTGGCCAAAGGAGGAGTGGGGAGTACGTCTCCTGCCGCTGCTGGCGGGAGAGGCGCAGAGAGCGGCGCTCAGCCTACCGGCGACCTCCCTCATACACTTCCCGGACCTGAGGAGGGCGGTGCTGGTCCGGACCGGGTGCACCGCCGAATACCACTGATGCCAGTTCCTGACGATTCCCCTGGGGACGGAGGATTGCCCGTTCGTGCTGGGTCAACGGCTCCAAGAGGCGGCGACGCGCTGGCTGCAGCCGAGGGAGGGAGACGACCAGGTGATGGAGCAGTTCCTGGGGGCGATCCCTGCGCGGACGGCAACCTGGGTCCGTTATCACCGGCCCCGAGACCTGGCAGCGGCGGTGACCCTCGCCGAGGACCCCTGGTGGTGCACCGCGAGGCACGACCAGCACCTACACCGCGCGGACGAAGCACGTGTTTTCCAACGCACCGATTTAAATAATACATTCCACTTTTCTACTGCTCCCTAATTTTCGTTCCGCATTTTCCAGCACACCTTCAACACATCCACAGGTCTGTGGATTCTCACGCAGTTGCTTTTAGCTGCTGGCATTACACGACAGGCTCTTCTCACTCTTTCCTGTGTCTCCCTCTCACAGACAGCAAGTGCACCTTCTTACACACGTCACATACTGTCACGTCATACGTCACATACTGTCACGTCATACGTCACATACGTATACGTCCTCTCCCAGCAGAGACGTAGCAGCATGGCTAACGTTAGCTGTGATGCTAGCGCAGCCGCTAAGGTGCGCGTCTGTGCAATTGCGCACTGCTCAAATGTCCTCTGCGCACGGCAAATCTATGCCACGCACAAAATCAAATAAAAAAAATAAGCGCATAACAATTTTCGACACACGGACACGACAGAGAAAACAGTTTTCGTCATCATTGTTCGAATATTGTAACGTCTGTCGAGACGCTTATCTCCATTCGGTGCCACACGCCCACACCATCAAAATGCCGAGGCAAACATTTCCACATCAACACCGTATGAAAAAATTAGAGATTTTTTTTAGTTGTGATTTCCTTCTCTGCATGAAAGTTTAAAAGTAGCATATATTAATGCAGTATGAAGAAGAATGTTTTAATGTAGACACATAGAATCATCATACTGCTGTGATTATATGTATCAAGTGTTCATTCAAGGCTAAGGCAAAATATCGAAATATATATTGTGTATCGCAATATGGCCTTAAAATATGGCAATATTAAAAAAAGGCCATATCGCCCAGCCCTAGTTCAATGATGCCATTTCTGTTTGTCATGTATAATTTTGTCTATTTTGTGTTTATCCTTGAATAAACAGGTCAGTTTCTTGTTACCAACCATTGTGTATTATTCAAACTCCCCTAATTCAGCTGGCTAGTTGTTATCAAGAGTACTAAAACCCTTTTCAACATGATTCTGACAACTAAGTAGGCTAAATAACTTTAAACTTTAATACATGCTTGGATAGGCCAGTATCGGTCAGTATCGGATCGGAAGTGCAAAAACCTGGATCGGGACATCCCTAATATATATATATATATATATATATATATATACACACATTATTATATAAACAAACAAATATACACACACACACATACATATATATACATATATATATATACACATATTTGTGTATGTATATAAATATATATATATATATATATATAACATATATATACACATATATATGCATATATATATATACATATACTGTATGTATATATGTATATATATACACATATATACATATATGTATACATGTATATATATACATACATGTATACATATATATTGTATATATATATATACACACACACATATACATATATGTATATATGTGTATATATACATACACATACATATATACATACATATATCTCATATATATATGTATGCAGATATGTGTATATATATATATATATATATATGTACATATCTGCATACATACATATATATATATATATATATACGATATATGTATGTATATATGTATGATTGATTACACAACTTTAATGAAGTAAACAAGGTATGTATATATATATATATATATATATATATATATATATATATATATATATATATATACACACACACACACACACACACACACACACACATACCTACCTTGTTTACTTATGTGACAACCTCATTAAAGTTGTGTAATCAATCAGAAATATCAAGCAGCTAAAATGTGCCAAACACAAATGAAGTATGGAGAGAGTGTTTTGCATGTTTCCCATCATGCTTTGTAATGGATTTAAATGGGGAGTAATTTCTGATTTTTTTTTTATGGCGCATGGAGGTTTTTTTAAAATAATATCCACAAATGTTGTTGTATTGTGTTATGTGACCATGTCTGTTGGCATTTTGTGTTGGTGAATTGTTTTGTTTTTGCACCATGACTAGGGAAGGCTGTTTGCACTGGGTCATATGATTAAATGCTGCACTAAAATGTGCGCAGAGCATCATTAACAAAGCAGGCCAAATTGAAAACTTAGCAAAATCCCCTGTCTCGACCTCCAGGAAGTTTTTTTGAAATGTCGATTAAAACCATCACAGGTTCGCTTTAAGCATCAACGACACGCTGGACTCAAACTTCAGGGATGAAAACACCCACAAAAGATGTTTTTCCTTTTCAGTCTTTTGTGTGCAGTTGATCTAACACAGGGGTGCTCATTACGTCGATCGCGATCTACCGGTCGATCTCGGAGGGTGTGTCAGTCGATCACCAGCCAGCCATTAAAAAAATAGTCCTAAAAATGAGCGATCATAAATCTTCACTATGACGTCACTTTCGTCACTTGATTGACATTCACGGCACCCGAGGGTCTTCTGAGATGACGCTGGCTGCTGCCAGCTCATTAAAATTACTGACTGGAAGGCGAGAAACACTTTACTTCAACAGACTCTGGCGCCGTACCTGTCGTCAAAACTCCAAAGACCGACTGTACAGTTGCACAATAAAAGCTCTGCTTCATCCTGCCTGCGCTACCAAAATAAGAGTCTCAGAAAGCTGGCGTGCACAAGCTAGCAAGCTACGGAGTTTGCCAACAATGTATTTCTTGTAAAGTGTATACAAAGGAGTACGGAAGCTGGACAAATAAGATGCCAAAAACCAACCACTTTCATGTGGTATTGGACAGAAAGGAGGACTTTTTTTCTCCTCCATTCGAAAATGCGGACGTTATCATCACCACTGTCTGATTACAATCAATGCAAATCATCAGAATCAGGTAATACACCAACTTATATTCTTGTCTTCATGAAAGAAAGGAATCTATATGTGTTAAACATGCTTGTATTATCTTTAAACACCTTTAACTTATTAACAATATTAACTATATGTGTTAAACATGCTTGTATTATCTTTAAACACCTTTAACTTGTTAACAATATTAACTATATGTGTTAAACATGCTTGTATTATCAGTAAACACCTTTAACTTATTAACAATATTAACTATATGTGTTAAACATGCTTGTATTATCTTTAAACACCTTTAACTTGTTAACAATATTAACTATATGTGTTAAACATGCTTGTATTATCTTTAACCACCTTTAAGTTGTTAACAATATTAACTATATGTGTTAAACATGCTTGTATTATCTTTAACCACCTTTAAGTTGTTAACAATATTAACTATTTGTGTTAAACATGCTTGTATTATTTTTAACCACCTTTAACTTGTTAACAATATTAACTATATGTTATGATCCGCTGCCCGGATCATATTTTTGTTTTTGTTTTCAAGTCACTTGTGTTTTTCAGCACCTCTTGGTTTTGTTTCTGTTGCCATGACGGCAGATTATTGTCACCTACCTCTGGTTAGTGTCCCGGACGTGCACCTGTTGCCCGGGCACTAATCAGAGGGCTATTTAGTTTACGCGCTGGCCTCATTCGGTCTGTTGGTTTTGTTTGCTCCTACGCAACAAGTTACGCTCCTAGTTTCGCTCATAGATTACATTTTGATATTAGCATCTTTGCTACCCTCTTGTTTTCCGTGCCGTGGTGCACCGCGCAGCATTTTGTTCTGCATTCAGAATAAATCATTTATTCTCACCTGCAAGCCGCTTCCTGACATCCCTCTGCATCTTGAAGAGACGACTTCCGGCATCTCAATGCCACGAAAGCGTAACAGAAAACCAACAGCAGACAGTCTCTTCGAAGAGGGCGTGGAGGATTCCGGCTACGGGACGTGGCTGGTCTTAAAGGCGATGGAGAGAGAGACTCTCCAGTATTCCCCTTTGGAGCGCGAAGACCTTTTGTGGGGGCCTGACGGTTCGTTGGTCCATATCGACTCCATCTGGCCCGGAGATGTCCGCTCACAGCCAGCCCGAACGCGTCAGCGAAAGCGGAAGTCAGCCAAGAAGACTTCGGCTCGCGGCAAAGACGCACCTATCCCACAACTTTTCCCTCCGGAGCACAGCCAGCTACAACCAGCCCATGATTCCCCTCCGCCGATGTTTGGTAATCCCATCACTCACTTTGCCAAACAGTTCACTGATTGGGCTGTCAGTCAGCTGGAGACCCGCGCGGATGACGTCATCCCGTCCACTGGTGATGACGTCATAGACGAAGACATTTTTTTAAATTCAATCAATTCTTTTTGTCAGCCGCCTCCAAATGACTTTAATTCAACAATTAAACACTATCAGGACATTTTTGTTAATTCTAGGTCTAGTCAGTCCCACTCACCTTCTGACTTTCAAGCTCAGCCCCCAATTACTTTGGCCCCACCCTCTAAGGCTCAAGCTCCACCCACTCCTCTGTCTGCTGTGCCACATGCTGCTCTGCTTTCTCCACTTCCTGTTCCAGCCCAGTCATCTTCCGAGACACCCCTCGAGAAGTACAGTCCTGCTTGGGTGGATGAGTGGTACCGGAAGGTACTGATTGAACTAAAACTTGAGGAACAATCCCAAGCGGCAAAGGACACTCTGCATGCTATTGAAGAGCAGAATAGAGGTTTTGGACAATCAAAAGGGGAGGAGCCTACCCCCCTCCTCACCTCCTCCCTCCCACCCCTAAAGACTGTTCCAGACTGCACAAGACGCGTCTGGGATCCGCTTCTTGAGGGGGGGGCTAGTACTGGGTGCTTTGCTAGTGGGCAGGCACAGCTGCGCCCAGCCAAACCCAAACCTCCATGCCGGCCTCCGCCACCAGTCCTCCGGCATGCTAAACCGCAACCCCCTGCCCGGCCGCCACCACCGGTTTTTCGGCATGCTAAGCCACAACCTCCTGCCCGGCCGCCGCCACCAGTCCTCCGGCATGCTAAGCCGCAACCCCCTGCCCGGCCGCCACCACCGGTTTTTCGGCATGCTAAGCCGCAACCTCCTGCCCGGCCACCACCACCAGTCCTTCGGCGTGCTAAGCCGCAACCCCCGGCCAGGCCACCTCCGCCAAAGTCACGACCAGCACCTGCTCCAAGTCTGGTTCCCACACCAGCACCTGCTCCAAGTCTGGTTCCCACACCAGCACCTGCTCCAAGTCTGGTTTCCACACCAGCACCTGCTCCAAGTCTGGTTCCCACACCAGCACCTGCTCCAAGTATGGTTCCCACACCAGCACCTGCTCCAAGTCTGGCTCCCACACCAGCACCTGCTCCAAGTCTGGTTCCCACACCAGCACCTGCTCCAAGTCTGGTTCCCACACCAGCACCTGCTCCAAGTCTGGTTCCCACACCAGCACCAGCTCCAAGTCTGGTTCCCACACCAGCACCAGCTCCAAGTCTGGTTCCCACACCAGCACCTGTTTCCACGGCGACGACGCTTCCTGCTTCCACGGCGACGACGCTTCCTGTTTCCACGGCGACGACGACGCTTCCTGTTTCCACGGCGACGACGACGCTTCCTGTTTCCACGGCGACGACGACGCTTCCTGTTTCCACGGCGACGACGACGCTTCCTGTTTCCACGGCGACGACGACGCTTCCTGTTTCCACGGCGACGACGACGCTTCCTGTTTCCACGGCGACGACGACGCTTCCTGCTTCCACGGCGACGACGACGCTTCCTGCTTCCACGGCGACGACGCTTCCTGTTTCCACGGCGACGACGACGCTTCCTGTTTCCACGGCGACGACGACGCTTCCTGTTTCCACGGCGACGACGACGCTTCCTGTTTCCACGGCGACGACGACGCTTCCTGTTTCCACGGCGACGACGACGCTTCCTGTTTCCACGGCGACGACGACGCTTCCTGTTTCCACGGCGACGACGACGCTTCCTGCTTCCACGGCGACGACGACGCTTCCTGCTTCCACGGCGACGACGCTTCCTGTTTCCACGGCGACGACGACGCTTCCTGTTTCCACGGCGACGACGACTCCTCCTGCTTCCACGGCGACGTCTGCTCTCTCGCCCTCATCGTCGTCTCAGCGACCTCGAGTGGTCTGGCTGCGCAAGCGGCGCTCTCGGAGGTTTGTGTATGGACGCCAGTGGCGCAAACAGCAGCGACACCCGAGACGTAGTCTCAGAACTCTCCGGCTGCTGAACTTCTGGCGCCACTCACGCCCACCTTCTCGGCAGCCACGAATGTGGCCTTTCCGTGGTCGCCCGCCTCGCCTCCGGCAGCGGCGTTCCATTCGCCGCCGCCACCTGACTCGTCCCCGGTGGATTCGGGGACACGTGGCCTGGCGACCCTCCGCCAAATCCTCCCTCCACCCTCCCTTGACTCTTGAACTTTGTTATAGTCGGGGGGGTTTTAGTTTTGCCAGGGGACATCTGGAATCTGTCCCTTAAGGGGGGGGTACTGTTATGATCCGCTGCCCGGATCATATTTTTGTTTTTGTTTTCAAGTCACTTGTGTTTTTCAGCACCTCTTGGTTTTGTTTCTGTTGCCATGACGGCAGATTATTGTCACCTGCCTCTGGTTAGTGTCCCGGACGCGCACCTGTTGCCCGGGCACTAATCAGAGGGCTATTTAGTTTACGCGCTGGCCTCATTCGGTCTGTTGGTTTTGTTTGCTCCTATGCAACAAGTTACGCTCCTAGTTTCGCTCATAGATTACATTTTGATATTAGCATCTTTGCTACCCTCTTGTTTTCCGTGCCGTGGTGCACCGCGCAGCATTTTGTTCTGCATTCAGAATAAATCATTTATTCTCACCTGCAAGCCGCTTCCTGACATCCCTCTGCATCTTGAAGAGACGACCTCCGGCATCTCAATGCCACGTAAGCGTAACACTATATGTGTTAAACATGCTTGCATTATCTTTAAACACATTTAACTTGTTAACAATATTAACTATATGTATTAAACATACTTGTTAACAATATTAACTATATGTGTTAAACATGCTTGTATTATCTTTAACCACCTTTAAGTTGTTAACAATATTAACTATTTGTGTTAAACATGCTTGTATTATTTTTAACCACCTTTAACTTGTTAACAATATTAACTATATGTGTTAAACATGCTTGCATTATCTTTAAACACCTTTAACTTGTTAACAATATTAACTATATGTGTTAAACATGCTTGTATTATCTTTAACCACCTTTAAGTTGTTAACAATATTAACTATATGTGTTAAGCATGCTTGTATTATCTTTAACCACCTTTAAGTTGTTAACAATATTAACTATTTGTGTTAAACATGCTTGTATTATTTTTAACCACCTTTAACTTGTTAACAATATTAACTATATGTGTTAAACATGCTTGCATTATCTTTAAACACCTTTAACTTGTTAACAATATTAACTATATGTATTAAACATACTTGTTAACAATATTAACTATATGTGTTAAACATCCTTGTATTATCTTTAACCACCTTTAAGTTGTTAACAATATTAACTATATGTGTTAAACATGCTTGTATTATCTTTAAACACCTTTAACTTGTTAACAATATTAACTATATGTGTTAAACATGCTTGTATTATCTTTAACCACCTTTAAGTTGTTAACAATATTAACTATATGTGTTAAACATGCTTGTATTATCATTAACCACCTTTAAGTTGTTAACAATATTAACTATATGTGTTAAACATGCTTGTATTATCTTTAAACACCTTTAACTTGTTAACAATATTAACTATATGTGTTAAACATGCTTGTATTATCTTTAACCACCTTTAAGTTGTTAACAATATTAACTATATGTGTTAAACATGCTTGTATTATCTTTAACCACCTTTAAGTTGTTAACAATATTAACTATATGTGTTAAACATGCTTGTATTATCTTTAACCACCTTTAAGTTGTTAACAATATTAACTATTTGTGTTAAACATGCTTGAATTATTTTTAACCACCTTTAACTTGTTAACAATATTAACTATATGTGTTAAACATGCTTGCATTATCTTTAAACACCTTTAACTTAACAATATTAACTATATGTGTTAAACATGCTTGCATTATCTTTAAACACCTTTAACTTGTTAACAATATTAACTATATGTATTAAACATACTTGTTAACAATATTAACTATATGTGTTAAACATCCTTGTATTATCTTTAACCACCTTTAAGTTGTTAACAATATTAATTATGTGTTAAACATGCTTGTATTATCTTTAACCACCTTTAAGTTGTTAACAATATTAACTATTTGTGTTAAACATGCTTGTATTATTTTTAACCACCTTTAACTTGTTAACAATATTAACTATATGTGTTAAACATGCTTGCATTATCTTTAAACACCTTTAACTTGTTAACAATATTAACTATATGTGTTAAACATGCTTGTATTATCTTTAACCACCTTTAAGTTGTTAACAATATTAACTATATGTGTTAAACATGCTTGTATTATCTTTAACCACCTTTAAGTTGTTAACAATATTAACTATTTGTGTTAAACATGCTTGTATTATTTTTAACCACCTTTAACTTGTTAACAATATTAACTATATGTGTTAAACATGCTTGTGTTATCTTTAAACACCTTTAACTTGTTAACAATATTAACTATATGTATTAAACATACTTGTTAACAATATTAACTATATGTGTTAAACATCCTTGTATTATCTTTAACCACCTTTAAGTTGTTAACAATATTAATTATGTGTTAAACATGCTTGTATTATCTTTAACCACCTTTAAGTTGTTAACAATATTAACTATATGTGTTAAACATGCTTGTATTATTTTTAACCACCTTTAACTTGTTAACAATATTAACTATATGTGTTAAACATGCTTGCATTATCTTTAAACACCTTTAAGTTGTTAACAATATTAACTATATGTGTTAAACATGCTTGTATTATTTTTAACCACCTTTAACTTGTTAACAATATTAACTATATGTGTTAAACATGCTTGCATTATCTTTAAACACCTTTAACTTGTTAACAATATTAACTATATGTGTTAAACATGCTTGCATTATCTTTAAACACCTTTAACTTGTTAACAATATTAACTATATGTATTAAACATACTTGTTAACAATATTAACTATGTGTTAAACATCCTTGTATTATCTTTAACCACCTTTAAGTTGTTAACAATATTAATTATGTGTTAAACATGCTTGTATTATCTTTAACCACCTTTAAGTTGTTAACAATATTAACTATATGTGTTAAACATGCTTGCATTATCTTTAAACACCTTTAACTTGTTAACAATATTAACTATATGTGTTAAACATACTTGTATTATCTTTAACCACCTTTAAGTTGTTAACAATATTAACTATATGTGTTAAACATGCTTGCATTATCTTTAAACACCTTTAAGTTGTTAACAATATTAACTATATGTATTAAACATACTTGTTAACAATATTAACTATATGTGTTAAACATCCTTGTATTATCTTTAACCACCTTTAAGTTGTTAACAATATTAACTATATGTGTTAAACATGCTTGTATTATCTTTAACCACCTTTAAGTTGTTAACAATATTAACTATATGTGTTAAACATGCTTGTATTATCTTTAAACACCTTTAACTTGTTAACAATATTAACTATATGTGTTAAACATGCTTGCATTATCTTTAAACACCTTTAACTTGTTAACAATATTAACTATATGTATTAAACATACTTGTTAACAATATTAACTATATGTGTTAAACATCCTTGTATTATCTTTAACCACCTTTAAGTTGTTAACAATATTAATTATGTGTTAAACATGCTTGTATTATCTTTAACCACCTTTAAGTTGTTAACAATATTAACTATTTGTGTTAAACATGCTTGTATTATTTTTAACCACCTTTAACTTGTTAACAATATTAACTATATGTGTTAAACATGCTTGCATTATCTTTAAACACCTTTAACTTGTTAACAATATTAACTATATGTGTTAAACATGCTTGTATTATCTTTAACCACCTTTAAGTTGTTAACAATATTAACTATATGTGTTAAACATGCTTGTATTATCTTTAACCACCTTTAAGTTGTTAACAATATTAACTATTTGTGTTAAACATGCTTGTATTATTTTTAACCACCTTTAACTCGCGAATTTTACTCCAAACATTTAAGTTTAATAATGTAAGGAGAAAGTTTGCAATTAATTTAACAAGTGCATATCTGGAGTAACTAGCCGGTGCGCTGTTACAAAGACGAGATGGCGCCCAAGGCTGATTATAGCGAACTTAAAAAGTCAATCGACACTCTGATCGAGGAAGTTGCTACGATCAAGGAGCAGCAGAAAACCATCATGGCCCTTGTTGTGCAGCTGGATCAGATGAGGGCTGACAATCTGGAGAAAGATAAGAAAATCGCAATCCTGGAGAACAGAGTTGCTGATATTGAGCAGTACACGCGGGTCAATGATGTGATCATCACCGGACTTAGCATCAAACCCCGGTCTTACGCACGAGCAGTAAACCCAGCGAATGGAGAGGAGCCGGCGGAGTTGGATATCATTTCAATGGAGCGACAGGTGGCGGTATTCATGCAGTCCAAGGACATACAACTGGACTGTAACAGTATCGAAGCATGTCACCTTTTGCCCAGGAGAGGAACAAACGACAAGCCGAGCGTAGTCCTGAGATTTGTAAACAGAAAGCACAAGATCGCGTTGCTAAAACAGGGAAGAAAGCTAAAAGGAACAAACGTGTATATGAACGACCATTTGACCAAACGAAATGCTGATATAGCCCGAAAAGCACGCCAAATGAGGAGAGAGAAGAAAATTCTACAAACTTGGACTGCGAACTGTAAAGTATTCATCAAACTCAACGGTACTCCGGAGAACGCCAAAGTGCTGGTGATTAGAAACATAGAGGATCTGAACGAATATGACGTTTGAACTGGACTGTAAGGTAAAAGTGATTAAACACAATCATGACACACATTGACAATACGCAAGATGACACTAGCCACATAATTCAGTTGGTAAGTGAATATGACAATGTACAGTTGAAAGCATCTCAATACACTGAGCACCACCTACAAGACCTGGAACATGATATAGACCCGGACAATAATTTCCTCCTCAATATCAATGAGAACTGCTGCTACTACACCAATGAACAGTACAACCAGAATATTATTACTAAAGGCAAATTGTCCATTATCCATTTTAATAGTAGAAGCCTAAACAGGAATTTCAAGGACATCAAGGACTATTTACACACCTTTTCTCAACCATTTAACATAATTGCAGGATCTGAAACTTGGATTAACAGTGAAAAAGTGACAGATTTTGAACTGGATGGTTATGACTTTATTAATATGAATAGACAAA
This sequence comes from Nerophis lumbriciformis, assembly GCF_033978685.3. Classification (NCBI taxonomy): domain Eukaryota; kingdom Metazoa; phylum Chordata; class Actinopteri; order Syngnathiformes; family Syngnathidae; genus Nerophis; species Nerophis lumbriciformis. The sequence goes on from NC_084550.2 coordinate 69,180,734, forward strand.
ACAAGGGGGGTGGAGGGGTGGCAATCTATGTGGATAACACCTTGAGATTCAAACGTCTGGATGATATGACAACTGTGGTTGATAACCTACTTGAATGTCTAACAGTTGAAATTTGTATGGAAAAAAGTAGAAATGTCATTATTAGTTGTATATACAGATCGCCAGGTACAAGCATTGAATGTTTTACAGATTGGATGGAATGCTTGTTTTCAAAGAAGAGTAATGTTAATAAAGCTGTCTTCATTTGTGGAGACTTTAATATTGACATGTTAAATCCCAGTAAAAATAATGATATAGATAATTTCATTGACACAAAGTACAGTATGAGTCTATATCCCAAAATCACCAGACCCAGTCGAATTACGTCCCACTCTGCCACTCTAATCGACAACATATTCACTAATGATATTGAGAATAAGACCGTAAGTGGGCTATTGATCAAAGATATCACTGACCACCTCCCAGTTTTTCTGATATTCAATGGAAACTACAGGACAAAAAAATTAGAAAAGCCAACCCAATACAGAAGAACGAGATCAGAGGAATCTATTAGTTCATTCAAACATGATTTACTGGAGCAGAATTGGGATGTAATTTATGAAAATGGTGATGTTAATAGCGCTTACAATATATTCTTGAGAATATTTAGGTCAGTATATGATAAAAATTGCCCAATAAAAGAATGCACCAGTAAAAGAAAATATACTAATTGTCATTGGATCACAAAGGGATTGCAAAATGCTTGCAAAAAGAAAAACACTCTTTACAGAGAATTTATAAGATTGAAAACAAAAGAAGCAGAAAATAAATATAAAAAATATAAAAACAAATTAACTCATATTATAAGGTCAAATAAGAGAGAGTATTATAAGAAATTACTAGATGATAATAAAAACAATATCAAAGGAATATGGAATTTATTAAACAGTATTATAAGAAACAGTACCTCTTCAATTAACTATCCAACGTATTTCACGAATGATGGTAAAGAAAATGATAATATGGAAGATGTGGCTAATGCCTTCAATAAATTCTTTGTAAGTATTGGACCCGAACTTGCAAAAAAAATCCCAGATCCACGGACAACTGGTAAAAATATGGAGGGATTGTTGGAGAGAAATCCCAATTCTATGTTTTTAAATGCAGTGGGTGAAGAAGAAGTGTTGGATATTGTAAACAAATGTAAGAACAAAATGTCCACTGACTCCAATGACATTAGTATGGCATTGGTAAAAAAGGTCATTACAGGGATATCAAAACCATTAACATATATCTGTAATTTGTCATTTCAAACCGGTGCATTTCCAAATGAAATGAAAATAGCTAAAGTTATACCTCTGTTTAAAACTGGGAGCAAGCACCACTTCACAAACTATAGACCCGTCTCTTTACTTCCACAATTCTCTAAAATATTAGAAAAACTATTTAATAACAGGTTAGATGCATTTATAGAAAAACATAAATTACTCTCTGACTGTCAATATGGGTTTAGATCAAACAGATCTACATCAATGGCAATAGTTGAAACAATAGAGGAAATCACAAATGCCATAGAAAAGAAACAATATGCAATGGGAATATTTATTGATCTAAAAAAAGCATTTGACACAATTAACCACGATATATTAATCAATAAAATGGAAAAGTATGGAATTAGGGGAGTTGTACTAGATTGGCTTAAAAGTTACTTAAATAAGAGACAACAGTTTGTGAAGTTGGGGGATTGCTGTTCATCGTGTTTGGATATTGTTTGTGGTGTCCCCCAGGGGTCAGTGTTGGGGCCAAAACTGTTCATCCTATATATCAATGATATATGTAAAGTGTCTACATTATTGAAATTAGTGTTATTTGCTGATGACACTGATATTTTTTGTTCAGGGGATGACTTAAATCAATTGCAAGAAGTCATTATGGAAGAAATGAGTAAACTAAAAACTTGGTTTGACTACAATAAATTGTCATTAAACCTGACTAAGACTAAGTTAATGCTGTTTGGAAAGAGGACACATGAAACAAAGGTGCAGATACAAATAGATGGGGTGGATATTGAAAGGGTTTTTGAAATAAAATTCCTTGGAGTTACAATTGACGATCAAATTAACTGGAAATCACATATAAAACATGTACAATCTAAGCTGTCAAGAAGCATCTCAGTAATAAATAAAGCAAAGCAGGTTCTGGATCACAAATCACTCCACATTCTTTACTGTTCATTAGTTTTACCATACTTAACCTACTGTGTGGAAGTCTGGGGGAATAATTATAAAAGCTCATTAAATTCAATAACTATACTTCAGAAAAGAGCTGTACGCATCATCAACAAGGTTGGATATCTGGACCATACTCACTCACTATTCTTACAGTCAAAAATATTAAAATTTAATGATATTATTTTGTATCAAACTGCACAAATAATGTATAAAGCCAAAATAAATAAACTCCCGGGAAGCATTCAAAAATTGTTCAGCATACGAGAGGGCGGTTATAATTTAAGGGGGAATTTAAATTTCAAAATGCTTAGTTATAGAACGACCATTAAAAGTTTTTGTATTTCAATTTGTGGAGTGAAATTATGGAATGGTTTGAATGTGGAGTTAAAGCAATGTCCAAACATAAACCAGTTTAAAAAGAAGTATAGGTACATGGTATTCCAGAGGTACAGAGATGAAGAAGGGCTTTGATATTGGCTTGTTTGTGTTACAGAAGAGTGTGGGGCTGCCCATTGAGGCAGTGGTGTTGCTGTGGTGGCATGATACCATTTCCATGATCACTAGTGGTAATGGTGTGGCTATGTATGTGTGTAGTGTGCATATGTATGTATATATCTATAATTTATGTATATACAAGTTCATTAAGTTTGTACATTGAGTGAACAGGTAGTTCTAACTCAGAGTAATTTATGATTTAAAGAAAAGGGGTGGGATTAAATAAGTGTAAACTTCTTCTCACTCCTTTTCAAATATGTAAAAAAAAAGAGAAAAAGAAAGTCCAATGCTCATTTGTTTTTGTTTTTTCTTTTCCATTGTTTTCATTTTGTTATAATGTCTGTTAAGGCTATAGCACTGTATTGGATCAGGTTTGCTCTTGTTTTTATGCATATTTGAAAAAAAAAAAAAAAAAAAAAAAAAAATATATCAATATCAACAATATTAACTATATGTGTTAAACATGCTTGCATTATCTTTAAACACCTTTAACTTGTTAACAATATTAACTATATGTATTAAACATACTTGTTAACAATATTAACTATATGTGTTAAACATCCTTGTATTATCTTTAACCACCTTTAAGTTGTTAACAATATTAATTATGTGTTAAACATGCTTGTATTATCTTTAACCACCTTTAAGTTGTTAACAATATTAACTATATGTGTTAAACATGCTTGTATTATTTTTAACCACCTTTAACTTGTTAACAATATTAACTATATGTGTTAAACATGCTTGCATTATCTTTAAACACCTTTAAGTTGTTAACAATATTAACTATATGTGTTAAACATGCTTGTATTATTTTTAACCACCTTTAACTTGTTAACAATATTAACTATATGTGTTAAACATGCTTGCATTATCTTTAAACACCTTTAACTTGTTAACAATATTAACTATATGTGTTAAACATGTTTGTATTATCTTTAAACACCTTTAACTTGTTAACAATATTAACTATATGTATTAAACATACTTGTTAACAATATTAACTATGTGTTAAACATCCTTGTATTATCTTTAACCACCTTTAAGTTGTTAACAATATTAATTATGTGTTAAACATGCTTGTATTATCTTTAACCACCTTTAAGTTGTTAACAATATTAACTATATGTGTTAAACATGCTTGCATTATCTTTAAACACCTTTAACTTGTTAACAATATTAACTATATGTGTTAAACATACTTGTATTATCTTTAACCACCTTTAAGTTGTTAACAATATTAACTATTTGTGTTAAACATGCTTGTATTATTTTTAACCACCTTTAACTTGTTAACAATATTAACTATGTGTGTTAAACATGCTTGCATTATCTTTAAACAACTTTAACTTGTTAACAATATTAACTATATGTATTAAACATACTTGTTAACAATATTAACTATATGTGTTAAACATCCTTGTATTATCTTTAACCACCTTTAAGTTGTTAACAATATTAATTATGTGTTAAACATGCTTGTATTATCTTTAACCACCTTTAAGTTGTTAACAATATTAACTATGTGTTAAACATACTTGTATTATCTTTAACCACCTTTAAGTTGTTAACAATATTAACTATTTGTGTTAAACATGCTTGTATTATTTTTAACCACCTTTAACTTGTTAACAATATTAACTATATGTGTGTTAAACACGCTTGCATTATATTTAAACACCTTTAACTTGTTAACAATATTAACTATATGTGTTAAACATGCTTGTATTATCTTTAACCACCTTTAAGTTGTTAACAATATTAACTATTTGTGTTAAACATGCTTGTATTATTTTTAACCACCTTTAACTTGTTAACAATATTAACTATATGTATTAAACATGCTTGCATTATCATTAAACACCTTTAACTTGTTAACAAAAACATATATTTCATAAATAAGTAAATATAAATGATATATATGAATGAGGTAGATCCCCACGACTTGATCAATTGAAAAGTAGCTCACCTGCAGAAAAAGTGTGAGCACCCCTGATCTAACAGGACTAAAGTCTGTATCTTGATTTGTTTCTGGCCTTGTGCCTGGCTGACTCCTTCATTACCGCGTTCACTAAAGAAAGACGGAACATTAGTTTATCGTCGATAGGTGTGTGTGTGTGTACAGGTCTCCCTCCGACGCCACATTCCTTCACTGTGTTCGATCCACTTGACAAATGGGTGGGGGGGGGGGGGGGGAGCCTCGGTCTTCCTCGCTCTTGCTTTACCAACTTTATTCCGTGGCTCCCTGCTCCTCCTCCCTCTGGTGAGAATGGAAAAATCAATAGAGCTAAATGGAGTTGCAGCGGAAGCCATTGAGTGTCCTTCCTAAGTGCGAGAGGAAGGAAGACAGCGAGAGGCAGCTCTGACATCCTCGTCTCCTTCTCCCTCGCCGCGATAACATTCCTCGCAAATCTCGTGTAACACACACTCTCTGATGTACTACTCATCTCTACTTTTAAGGGATACACTATATTGCCAAAAGTATTTCACAAGTGCCATCCCATTCCTAACCCATAGGGTTCAATATGACCTTTTGCAGCTATTACAGCTTCAACTCTTCTGGGATAAGGCTGTCCACAAGGTTGCGGAGTGTGTTTATAGGAATTTCCCACCATTCTGTCGGTGCTGTCTAGAGCTCGGCAGAGTAACCGTGTAATACTCTTCCATATCAGTAGGTGGCAGCCGGTCGCTAATTTTTTTGTAGATGTCGGAAACAGCGGGAGGCAGTGTGCAGGTAAAAATGTGTCTAATGCTTAAACCAAAAATAAACAAAAGGTGAGTGCCCCTAAGAAAAGTAATTGAAGCTTAGGTAAGGCTATGCAGAACCAAACTAAAACTGAACTGGCTGCAAAGTACCGTATTTTCCGCACTATAAGGCGCACCTAAAAACCACAAATTTTCTCAAAAGCTGACAGTGCACCTTATAACCCAGTGCGCTTTATATATGGATAAATATTAAGATTCATTTTCATAAAGTTTCGGTCTCGCAACTTCGGTAAACAGCCGCCATCTTTTTTCCCGGTAGAACAGGAAGCGCTTCTTCTTCTACGCAAGCTACCGCCAAGGTAAGCACCCGCCCCCATAGAACAGGAAGCGCTTCTTCTTCTACTGTAAGCAACCACCCGCCCGCGTAGAAGAAGAAAAAGCGCGCGGATATACCGTACGTTTAATTTCCTTTGTGTGTTTACATCTGTAAAGACCACAAAATGGCTCCTACCAAGTGACAGGGATCCGGTTCATGAAAAGACGCAATCTCTCCATCCGCACACGGACTACTATTTCACAGCAACTGATATTCCTGTGAACCGCACTGTGGATACAACGGGAGCACGTACGGTGAATATTCGCACCACAGGGAATGAGAAGTCATCCTTCACTGTGGTTCTAGCTTGCCATGCTAATGGCCAGAAACTTCCACCCATGGTGATATTCAAAAGGAAGACCTTGCCAAAAGAGACCTTTCCAGCCGGCGTCATCATAAAAGCTAACTCGAAGGGATGGATGAAGAAAAGATGAGCGAGTGGTTAAGGTAAGTTTAAGTTTACGCGAAGAGGCCGGGTGGCTTTTTTCAGCAGCTCCGTCCATGTTGATATACGATTCCATGACTGTTTTTTTGACATTCCTTTAGCGCAGTTAGATGCGGCTTACAACACGGGGCGGCTTATGGGTGGACAAAGTTTTGAAATATGCCGTTCATTGAAGGCGCGGCTTATAACCCAGGGCGCCTTATGGTGCGGAAAATACGGTAAACAAAAACAGAATGCTGGACGACAGCAAAGACTTACTGTGGAGCAAAGACGGCGTCCACAAAGTACATCCGAACATCAACAATGTCCCCACAAAGAAAGATAAAAACAACTGAAATATTATTGATTGCTAAAACAAAGTAGATGCGGGAAATATCGCTCAAAGGAAAATATGAAACTGCTACGGGAAAATACCAAAAAAAGAGAAAAAGCCATTAAAATAGGAGTGCAATACAAGAAAGACAGGAAAACAGCAATAAACTCCAAATAAGTCAGGGTGTGATGTGACAGGTGGTGACAGTACACCTACTTTGAGACAAGAGCTATAGTGATGCATGCTTGGTTATGCTTTAAAGTCATATCCAACGACTTTTTTACTGTCAACTGAGTTTCGTTTTTTAATGATGTCTGCTGGGGGTGTGCCTCCGGATTTTTTCAACGCAAAAAATGTGCCTCGGCTCAAAAAAGGTTGAAAAACACTGCTCTATAGGCCTGGAGTCGCTTGCGGGGGGCACGGCCAACAGAGTCCAATTCCCGCGGGAGTTGTTAAAGAAGAGGAAGGGATTCAGAGCGGCTGTCACTGTGCTGGTTTCACTGGGACGTTTACGGCCTCGCTTAGGCAGGGAGTCAAATTGTGATAAGGATCGTTGTTTTCCTGTCACGGCTCGGGCGCACCTCAGTGCGCATTCATCTGTTGGGCGCCACTCCGGCTGCAGCAGGCAGCTGCTTTCAGTCATCCATCTGCACACCTGAAGCTAATGAGAGACCTGCCTTCTTAAGCCAGTGCAAACCTGCGTTCCGGGCCAGAACGTAGTAGTCTCCTGTTCAGTATAGTAAGCCGTAACGTCTCGCTCTATGCTCTCTCTCAATCTTAGAGAAAAATGGCATTTAAAACATTTGTATGCACGTTCAACACTTAAGACCTTCAGTATATCAGTATGTGGAATTAAATGATGGAATGGATTAAGGAAAGCAATCAAACAATGTACTAATATGATCCACTTTAAGAAACTCCTTATAATATATATATATATATATATATATATATATATATAAAATTTTATTTTATTTTTTTCAGTACAGTTGCAGGGATTTGGAACATTTATATATATATATATATATATATATATATATATATATATATATATATATATATATATATATATATATATATATATATATATATAAAATTTAATTTAATTTTTTTCAGTACAGTTGCAGGGATTGGAACATTTATATATATATATATATATATATATATATATATATATATATATATATATATATATATATATATATATATATATATATATATATACTGAAAAAAATAAAATATTTTTTATATATATATATATAAATATGTGCAGTCAGGCCCACACTTGACTCAGGGAGATGGACGTCCCTGCCATGCATAGTCCCTTGGGACTCATTCCATATACACAACAGCAATAATACCGGGGTTAGAATGTGGGTACAGTATGGATCCTTCAGCTGGCTGCAGGGGGCGGAAGGGAGACGTCCCTGTCGCTGCTCCACCACCCAGAGATGTTCCGGGATTAAAGGAGCGAAACATCCGTGAAAGGTGGCTCCCGGCTGATGACCCTGCAGCCAGCACCACATGGCACTGTCGGAGGTGCGTCAGGCAGTAATGCCCTGCAAGTGTTAACTTGTGCTTACATCTGTATATATAAATAAATATATAAATAAATATATATATATATATATATATATATATATATATATATATATATATATATATATATATATATATATATATAAAAATTTTATTTTATTTTTTTCAGTACAGTTGCAGGGATTGGAACATTTATATATATATATATATACTGAAAAAAATTAAATAATTATATATATATATATATATATATATATATATATATATATATATATATATATATATATATATATATATATATATATATAAATAAATAAATATGTATATATAAATAAATACATAAATAAATATATATATATATATATATATATATATATATATATATATATATATATATATATAAAATTAAATTTTATTTTTTTCAGTACAGTTGCAGGGATTGGAACATTTATATATATATATATATATATATATATATACATATATACATATATATATATATATATATATATATATATATATATATATATATATATATATATATAAATGTTCTAATCCCTGCAACTGTACTGAAAAAAATAAAATAACATTTTTTAATATATATATATATATATATATAGTTTTTTTTAGGTTTTTTTACTGAATGAAACACCCAGGATGTACATGAAAATAAAGAATGTGGGATTAGATGACCATAGTAACTACTTATATGACCATAGTAACTACTTACATGACCATAGTAACTCATTAGATGACCATAGTAACTCATTAGATGACCATAGTAACTCATTAGATGACCATAGTAACTACTTAAATGACCATAGTAACTCATTAGATGACCATAGTAACTCATTAGATGACCATAGTAACTACTTAAATGACCATAGTAACTCATTAGATGACCATAGTAACTCATTAGATGACCATAGTACCTAATTAGATGACCATAGTAACTCATTAGATTACCATGGTAACTCATTAGATGACCATAGTAACTCATTAGATGACCATAGTAACTACTTAGATGAGTTTATAAACTAATTAGATAACCATAATAACTAATTAGATGACCATAGTAACTCATTAGATGATCATAGTAACTCATTAGATGACCATAGTAACTAATTAGATGACCATAGTAAGTAATTAGATGACCATAGTAACTAGTATATCATGCAAAAGCACAGATTCCAACCATTGAAGTACTTAGTATAGTTGAAGACTTACGGTCATTAGAGAACATGAGTGCACATCATAATGGCAGCTACACTTTACATCTTAAACATCTAAAAACATATTTGGGAATGTCCGGCGGGCCAGATTGAAAAGCTTACCGGGCCTTAGTTTGCCCAGGTCTGGTCTGGATGCGAGCAGTCAAAAGACTAAAATATCATTTCCTCAAAAAACAATAATGCTGCATCAATTCTGGGTTTGTTGATCCATTTGTTTATTTATAGGCTACTCTCTGCTTCTCTGGTTCTGACATGGGACTCTGAGGGTAAAAAAGTGCCTCATTCTGACACGCTTTCTCATCACAATCTAATTGGTTCTTCATTGACACTTGGTGGGCGTCACCTCTCCACATGACTTCCGTATTTTGCTGCAAAACTTGGCTTGATCTACTGAAGGTTGGCATGTATTAATGGAGGCGCAAACTGGAGGACAAACTAAGCTTGTGTGCAGAGGATTACTTCTCTTAAATGAGCAAAATAGAAAGTGCGATACATTTAGCATGTTTTCCGGACTATAAGGCGCACTTAAAAATATTTTTTCCCCCCCAAAATGGACTTTGCGCCTTATAACCCGGTGCGCCTTATGTACGTAATGATTCTGCTTGTTCTTACCAACCTCAAAGCAATTGTATTTGGTACTTAGTGTAATTATAGGTGTGATGGCAGTCACATCTACCTATTGAGATAAATATTTTTTTTTTCATGTTTTAGTACCTTTTTGCAAAAAACAAACAAACAAAAAAAAACAAAACTGTTTTTTTTTTTTTTATAATGGGGAAATGCAAAATATACAATAATTTGAAAAAATAGTTTGCAGAGTGAAATAATTGAAGTTGCGTAATTCCAGCTTTGAATATGTCAATAATTCATGGCAACATTGATTTTAATACAGTAGACAATTAAACAAGCAATTATTTTTACAGTGCCTACTGAGCAAGAATGATATATATATATATATATATATATATACATATATATATATATATATATATATATATATATATATATATATATATATATATATACATACATATATATATATATATACATATACATATATATATATATATACATATATATATACATATATACATATATATATATATATATACATATATACATATATATATATATACATATATATATATATATATATATACATATATATATATATACATACATATATATATATATATATACATATATACATATATATATATATATATATATATATACACATATATATATATATATATACATATATATACACATATATATATATATACATATATATATATATATATATATATATATATATACATATACATATACACATATATATATATATATATATATATATACATATATATATATATATATATATATATATATATATATATATATATATATACATATATATATACACACACGGTGATTATTACATTTTAACAGAAGTGTCGATAGTACATGTTTTAACAGAAAATAAGCAGATATTAGCAGGAAAAATTAACAATTAGATCAATAATTCATTTTTTACAGTTTATCCCTCATAATGTGTACAAAATAATAGGTGTACAAATGACACAATATGTTACTGCAGACTAATTAGGAGTCTTTGTTTGTTTACTTACTACTAAAAGACAAGTTGTCTTGTATGTTCACTATTTTATTTAAATTGCTAAATTGCAATAATTAACATATGTTTAACATACCCTAAGATTTTTTAGTTAAAATAAAGATAATGCAATTTTTTTGTAGTATCGAGACCACCCTATAACTGACCGAGATCATTTTCATCGCATTTCAGCGGTAAAATGGCAGTTAAACTAATTTCCGCTCATCAAAGCTCTGACAATTCTGCTCATATTTTTTTTCTCGGCGCCATTTGGTAGCTGAAGGGCCCAATTTCACCAAAACAATGTTTTCTTGTTTTTTTTCCATTCGACAAGAATGAGATTCAGTAGGTTTTCCTGGAAAAAGGCCTAGAAGTACAGTTTGTTAAAAAATAGCAGTTATAATAGGAGTCAATGGGGCCGAAAGCGGTCTTAAGGGAAAGTGTGTGTACTTAAAAAAAAGAAGCAATATTATTTTTTAAAAACACCGCTAACCTTTGAACTGAACAATCATATCACAAAAGTAAGACATGTTTTGGCCCCTAGGGATTTAATTGGAACTTATTATCCACGATAAAAGTATATTTACTGCCATTGGTCGTATTAATATTCAGTTTATATATTCAAATAAGATGGAAACATTCAGACAGAATAACAAGAAGATATTAAGACAAGCTGTCGACGAGTCCAGCTCATGAATTTGTGCTTTCTGACCCGAGTGGTTAATAATTACATCCACCAGTTTTACAGTTTAGTACTCAAAAGGAGAGGAATTTCCCCCTATGTTAAAATGTAAATGTTGACAGGTACCTGAATGCCCAGAGCATCTATAAAAAATACATGCACATGCGTAATTGCAATTATGCACTTATTATCCACCCCCCAACCCACCACAGATAGTTCGCAGCCCTGTGGGAAACTCAGCAGAAACATGGTGGAAAAAGTGGGTCAACAACGTTCCCTCTGAGGTGTGTGCCTGTGCAATTGTGCACGGAAAATCTATGCCACGCACAAAATCATCCATCCATCCATCTTCTTCCGCTTATCTGAGGTCGGGTCGTGGGAGCAGCAGCCTAAGTAGAGAAGCCCAGACTTCCCTCTCCCCAGCCACTTCGTCCAGCTCCTCCCGGGGGATCCCGAGGCGTTCCCAGGCCAGCCGGGAGGCATAGTCTTCCGAACGTGTCCTGGGTCTTCCCCGTGATCTCCTACCGGTCGGACGTGCCCTAAACACCTCCCAAGGGAGGAGTTCGGGTGGCATCCTGACCAGATGCCCGAACCACCTCATCTGGCTCCTCTCCATGTGGAGGAGCAGCGGCTTTACTTTGAGCTCCTCCCGGATGACAGAGCTTCTCACCCTATCTCTAAGGGAGAGCCCCGCCACCCGGCGGAGGAAACTCATTTCAGTACCCGTGATCTTGTCCTTTCGGTCATAACCCAAAGCTCATGACCATAAGTGAGGATGGGAACGTAGATCGACCGGTAAATTGAGAGCTTTGCCTTCCGGCTCAGCTCCTTCTTCACCACAACGGATCGATACAGCGTCCGCATTACTGAAGACGCCGCACCGATCCGCCTGTCGATCTCACGATCCACTCTTCCCTCACTCGTGAACAAGACTCCCAGGTACTTGAACTCCTCCACTTGGGGCAAGATCTCCTCCCCAACCCGGAGATGGCACTCCACCCTTTTCCGGGCGAGAACCATGGACTCTGACTTGGAGGTGCTGATTTCTATTTGAGTCGTTTCGCACTCTGCTGTGAACCGATCCAGTGAGAGCTGAAGATCCTGGCCAGATGAAGCCATCAGGACCACATCATCTGCAAAAAGCAGAGACCTAATCCTGCAGCCACCAAACCGGATCCCCTCAACGCGTTGACTGCGCCTAGAAATTCTGTCCATAAAAGTTATGAACAGAATGGGTGACAATGGAGTCCAACCCTCACTGGAAACGTGTCCGACTTACTGCCGGCAATGCGGACCAAGCTCTGGCACTGATCATACAGGGAGCGGACCGCCACAATCAGACAGTCCCATACCTCATACTCTCTGAGCACTCCCCACAGGACTTCCCGAGGGACACGGTCGAATGCCTTCTCCAAGTCCACAAAGTACATGTAGACTAAACTCCCATGCACCCTCAAGAACCCTGCCGAGAGTATAGAGCTGGTCCACAGTTCCACGACCAGGACGAAAACCACACTGTTCCTCCTGAATCCGAGGTTCGACTATCCGGCGTAGCCTCCTCTCCAGTACACCTGAATAGACCTTACCGGGAAGGCTGAGGAGTGTGATCCCACGATAGTTAGAACACACCCTCCGGTTCCCCTTCTTAAAGAAAGGAACCACCACCCCGGTCTGCCAATCAAGAGGTACCGCCCCCTATCCGAGTCGTTTCACACTCTGCTGCGAACCGATCCAGTGAGAGCTGAAGATCCTGGCCAGTTGAAGCCATCAGGACCACATCATCTGCAAAAAGCAGAGACCTAATCCTGCAGCCACCAAACCGGATCCCCTCAACGCCCTGACTGCGCCTAGAAATTCTGTCCATAAAAGTTATGAACAGAATGGGTGACAATGGAGTCCAACCCTCACTGGAAACGTGTCCGACTTACTGCCGGCAATGCGGACCAAGCTCTGGCACTGATCATACAGGGAGCGGACCGCCACAATCAGACAGTCCCATACCTCATACTCTCTGAGCACTCCCCACAGGACTTCCCGAGGGACACGGTCGAATGCCTTCTCCAAGTCCACAAAGTACATGTAGACTAAACTCCCATGCACCCTCAAGAACCCTGCCGAGAGTATAGAGCTGGTCCACAGTTCCACGACCAGGACGAAAACCACACTGTTCCTCCTGAATCCGAGGTTCGACTATCCGGCGTAGCCTCCTCTCCAGTACACCTGAATAGACCTTACCGGGAAGGCTGAGGAGTGTGATCCCACGATAGTTAGAACACACCCTCCGGTTCCCCTTCTTAAAGAAAGGAACCACCACCCCGGTCTGCCAATCAAGAGGTACCGCCCCCTATCCGAGTCGTTTCACACTCTGCTGCGAACCGATCCAGTGAGAGCTGAAGATCCTGGCCAGTTGAAGCCATCAGGACCACATCATCTGCAAAAAGCAGAGACCTAATCCTGCAGCCACCAAACCGGATCCCCTCAACGCCCTGACTGCGCCTAGAAATTCTGTCCATAAAAGTTATGAACAGAATGAGTGACAACGGAGTCCAACCCTCACTGGAAACGTGTCCGACTTACTGCCGGCAATGCGGACCAAGCTCTGACACTGATCATACAGGGAGCGGACCGCCACAATCAGACAGTCCCATACCTCATACTCTCTGAGCACTCCCCACAGGACTTCCCGAGGGACACGGTCGAATGCCTTCTCCAAGTCCACAAAGTAGATGTAGACTAAACTCCCATGCACCCTCAAGAACCCTGCCGAGAGTATAGAGCCGGTCCACAGTTCCACGACCAGGACGAAAACCACACTGTTCCTCCTGAATCCGAGGTTCGACTATCCGGCGTAGCCTACTCTCCAGTACACCTGAATAGACCTTACCGGGAAGGCTGAGGAGTGTGATCCCATGATAGTTAGAACACACCCTCGGGTTCCCCTTCTTAAAGAAAGGAACCACCACCCCGGTCTGCCAATCAAGAGGTACCGCCCCCTATCCGAGTCGTTTCACACTCTGCTGCGAACCGATCCAGTGAGAGCTGAAGATCCTGGCCAGATGAAGCCATCAGGATCACATCATCTGCAAAAAGCAGAGACCTAATCCTGCAGCCACCAAACCGGATCCCCTCAACGCCTTGACTGCGCCTAGAAATTATGTCCATAAAAGTTATGAACAGAATGGGTGACAATGGAGTCCAACCCTCACTGGAAACGTGTCCGACTTACTGCCGGCAATGCGGACCAAGCTCTGGCACTGATCATACAGGGAGCGGACCGCCACAATCAGACAGTCCCATACCTCATACTCTCTGAGCACTCCCCACAGGACTTCCCGAGGGACACGGTCGAATGCCTTCTCCAAGTCCACAAAGTACATGTAGACTAAACTCCCATGCACCCTCAAGAACCCTGCCGAGAGTATAGAGCCGGTCCACAGTTCCACGACCAGGACGAAAACCACACTGTTCCTCCTGAATCCGAGGTTCGACTATCCGGCGTAGCCTCCTCTCCAGTACACCTGAATAGACCTTACCGGGAAGGCTGAGGAGTGTGATCCCATGATAGTTAGAACACACCCTCGGGTTCCCCTTCTTAAAGAGAGGAACCACCACCCCGGTCTGCCAATCAAGAGGTACCGCCCCCTATCCGAGTCGTTTCACACTCTGCTGCGAACCGATCCAGTGAGAGCTGAAGATCCTGGCCAGATGAAGCCATCAGGACCACATCATCTGCAAAAAGCAGAGACCTAATCCTGCATCCACCAAACCGGATCTCCTCAACGCCTTGACTGCGCCTAGAAATTCTGTCCATAAAAGTTATGAACAGAATGGGTGACAATGGAGTCCAACCCTCACTGGAAACGTGTCCGACTTACTGCCGGCAATGCGGACCAAGCTCTGGCACTGATCATACAGGGAGCGGACCGCCACAATCAGACAGTCCCATACCTCATACTCTCTGAGCACTCCCCACAGGACTTCCCGGGGGACACGGTCGAATGCCTTCTCCAAGTCCACAAAACACATGTAGACTGGTTGGGCAAACTCCCATGCACCCTCAAGGACCCTGCCGAGAGTATAGAGCCGGTCCACAGTTCCACGACCAGGACGAAAACCACACTGTTCCTCCTGAATCCGAGGTTCGACTATCCGGTACAACTGAATAGACCTTACCGGGAAGGCTGAGGAGTGTGATCCCACGAAAGTTAGAACACACCCTCCGGTTCCCCTTCTTAAAGAGAGGAACCACCACCCCGGTCTGCCAATCAAGTGGTACCGCCCCCGATGTCCACGCGATGCTGCAGAGTCTTGTCAACCAAGACAGCCCCACAGTATCCAGAACCTTAAGGAACTCCGGGCGGATCTCATCCACCCCCGGGGCCTTGCACAAAATCAAATGAAAAAATAAGCACATAACAATTTTTACAATGTAACACGACAGACAAAACAGTTTTCGTCATCACTGTTCAATTATTGTAACTAGACCGGGGGTCGGCAACCCACGGCTCGGCTCTTTAGCGCCGCCCTAGTGGCTCTCTGGAGCTTTTTAAAAAATGTATGAAAAATGGAAAAAGATGAGGGGGAAAAAAAACATTTTTTGTTTTAGTATGTTTTCTGTAGGAGGACAAACATGACACAAACCTCCCTAATTGTTATAAATCACACTGTTTATATTAAACATGCTTCACTGATTCGAGTATTTGGCAGCACCGTTTTGTCCTACTAATTTTGGCGGTCCTTGAACTCACCTTAGTTTGTTTACATATATAACTTTCTGCCACTTCCTAGGACGTGTTTTATCCTTTTTCTGTCTCATTTTGTCCACCAAACTTTTAACTTTGTGCATGAATGCACAAAGGTGAGTTTTGTTGATGTTATTGACTTGTGTGGAGTGCTAATCAGACATATTTGGTCACTGCATGACTGTGAGCTAATCGATGCTAACATGCTATTTAGGCTAGCGATATGCAGTGTTGGGACTAACGCGTTACAAAGTAACGCGTTACTGTAACGCCGTTAGTTTCGGCGGTAACTAGTAATCTAACGCGTTATTCAGTTACCGTTACTACATGATGCGTTACTGCGTTATTTTACGCTACTTTTGATGTAGTATCGGCTAGAAACAGAAGCGCTGCGGTGTCGTTCTTCTGAATCTTCCTCTGTCACAAGCCGGAGAGAAGAAAAGAGGCGCGCTCTGGGTGTGTGTGTGTGGGGAGGGGAGGGGAGGCACACACGTGATACGCGGTTTGATATAGGAAACAAAAACAAAAAAAGTTGTTGTCACGTTCAGTCCACACACAGCGTGGTCATGGCGAGCGGAGTAACGGAGGAGCTTGAACGCTCCGCGCCATTGAATCAGTGTGTTTATAAGTGCAGACTCGGTTGTGCAAAACGAGGGTTTTAAACACATGCTGAACGTGCTTGAGCCACGTTACGACATCCCGTCGCGCACCCACTTCAGCGATAAGATTGTGCCAGATCTTTATGAGCAGGAGAAGAAAAAAGTTGTGGATGAACTATCCCGAGCATCATCTGTTGCGCTCATGACAGACGAGGGGACGTCCAGGGGAACTATAAGCGCTCAGCAGACTGGGAGATGAGAAGACACGCCCCCTCTACGAGAGTCACCTTGCGCAGGTACTGACACAAGCAGTGGAGGAATGGAAGATAAAGATATCCCAGTCACACGTGATAATGCCAAAAATCAAATAATTACAGAGAATGAGGCAGGACTGGGACCACAGATAGGTGCTTTGCACATGTAGTGAATTTGGCATCACAGAAGGGAATCTCAGTCAATAGGATGGAGCGCCTCCTTGGGAGGATCAGGAAGGAGGTTTCCTACTTCCACCCAAGCACAACAGCTGCTCATGTGCTTAAGACAAAGCAAGAAATGCTAAAGCTGCCTACTCATAAGCTCATACATGATGTCCCAACGAGGTGGAACTCCACTTATGGTATGTTGGAGCAGCAGGCAGCTATACAGGTAAAAGCCAGTAAATTAGAATATTTTGAAAAACTTGATTTATTTCAGTAATTGCATTCAAAAGGTGTAACTTGTACATTATATTTATTCATTGCACACAGACTGATGCATTCAAATGTTTATTTCATTTAATTTTGATGATTTGAAGTGGCAACAAATGAAAATCCAAAATTCCGTGTGTCACAAAATTAGAATATTACTTAAGGCTAATACAAAAAAGGGATTTTTAGAAATGTTGGCCAACTGAAAAGTATGAAAATGAAAAATATGAGCATGATCAATACTCAATACTTGGTTGGAGCTCCTTTTGCCTCAATTACTGCGTTAATGCGGCGTGGCATGGAGTCGATGAGTTTCTGGCACTGCTCAGGTGTTATGAGAGCCCAAGTTGCTCTGATAGTGGCCTTCAACTCTTCTGCGTTTTTGGGTCTGGCATTCTGCATCTTCCTTTTCACAATACCCCACAGATTTTCTATGGGGCTAAGGTCAGGGGAGTTGGCGGGCCAATTTAGAACAGAAATACCATGGTCCGTAAACCAGGCACGGGTAGATTTTGCGCTGTGTGCAGGCGCCAAGTCCTGTTGGAACTTGAAATCTCCATCTCCATAGAGCAGGTCAGCAGCAGGAAGCATGAAGTGCTCTAAAACTTGCTGGTAGACGGCTGCGTTGACCCTGGATCTCAGGAAACAGAGTGGACCGACACCAGCTGGACTGCTGCTGAGTGGTCCAAAGTCATGTTTTCTGACGAAAGCAAATTTTGCATTTCCTTTGGAAATCGAGGTCCCAGAGTCTGGAGGAAGACAGGAGAGGCACAGGATCCACGTTGCCTGAAGTCCAGTGTAAAGTTTCTACCATCAGTGATGGTTTGTGGTGCCATGTCATCTGCTGGTGTCGGTCCACTCTGTTTCCTGAGATCCAGGGTCAACGCAGCCGTCTACCAGCAAGTTTTAGAGCACTTCATGCTTCCTGCTGCTGACCTGCTCTATGGAGATGGAGATTTCAAGTTCCAACAGGACTTGGCGCCTGCACACAGCGCAAAATCTACCCGTGCCTGGTTTACGGACCATGGTATTTCTGTTCTAAATTGGCCCGCCAACTCCCCTGACCTTAGCCCCATAGAAAATCTGTGGGGTATTGTGAAAAGGAAGATGCAGAATGCCAGACCCAAAAACGCAGAAGAGTTGAAGGCCACTATCTGTCAAGTGGGGGTCGCAGCTTGCTGCGGGGTTGTTCTTCCAACGCAAGATAGACGGCTACGGACAACAGCGTGAAGGTAGGCTAGGATTTATTTAACATAAATCATGCACTACCGCGAACATAAACAATACAACAACAATCAACAACAAAAAAAAAGAGGCAAGCGTGCCTAAAACGCAAGTGAAGCTAATCTTAAACAAAAACTAGGACATGGACATGGAAACTTACTTTTGTCAAAACGAGACCTGAACCGGAGTGACATAATGACAATGCAGGCAGGACGAGTGATGAACAAGGTATGCTTAAATAACAGTGACATGATTGGTGACAGGTGTGTGTGAGTCAAAACGTGAAACAGGTGCGTGACGTGACAGGTGAAAACTAATGGTTGCTATGGTGACAAAACAAAACAAAAGTGCACAAAAAGTCCAAAATTTAAACCGAACATTACTAAAACAAAACATGATCACACAGACATGACAGAATCCCCCCCTTACGGACAGATCCCAGATGTCCAAAACCAATATCAACAAGAGTCATGGGAGGGCGGGAGGGGGACATGGCGGTGGGTCGCCAGGCCACGTGTCCCCGTATCCAGCGGGGCAGAGTTAGGTGGCGGCGGCGAGTGGAACGCCGCTGCAGCAGGCGAGGCGGGCGCCCAGGGAATGGCCACATTCGTGGCCGACTGGGAGGTGGGCGCACTTGGCGTGGCGGGCGACCAGGTAGCGGCCATATCCGTGGCCGACGAGGAGGCAGGCGCGTCGTCAACTTGGCAGGCGTGGCAGCTCGGCGTGGCAAGTCAGGCGGCGAAGCTCGGCGTGATGCGTCCAGCGGCGAAGCTCGGTGTGACACGTCCAGCGGCGAAGCTCGGCGTGGGTCTTGGTCTTGGTGTGGGTCTTGGCATGGCGGGTCTTGGTCTTGGCATGGCGAGTCTTGGTCTTGGCATGGCGAGTCTTGGTCTTGGCATGGCGAGTCTTGGCATGGCGAGTCTTGGTCTTGGCATGGCGAGTCTTGGTCTTGGCATGGCGAGTCTTGGTCTTGGCATGGCGAGTCTTGGTCTTGGCATGGCGAGTCTTGGTCTTGGCATGGCGAGTCTTGGTCTTGGCATGGCGTGTCTTGGTCTTGGCATGGCGGGTCTTGGTCTTGGCATGGCGGGTCTTGGTCTTGGCATGGCGGGTCTTGGTCTTGGCATAGCGGGTCTTGGTCTTGGCATGGCGGGTCTTGGTCTTGGCATGGCGGGTCTTGGCATGGCGGGTCTTGGTCTTGGCATGGCGGGTCTTGGTCTTGGCATGGCGGGTCTTGGTCTTGGCATGGCGGGTCTTGGTCTTGGTCTTGGCATGGCGGGTCTTGGTCTTGGCATGGCGGGTCTTGGTCTTGGTCTTGGCATGGCGGGTCTTGGTCTTGGTCTTGGCATGGCGGGTCTTGGTCTTGGTCTTGGCATGGCGGGTCTTGGTCTTGGCATGGCGGGTCTTGGTCTTGGCATGGCGGGTCTTGGCGTCGTGAAGCTGCGACTGGCGGCACTTGGCGTCGTCGAGCTGCGACTGGCGGCACTTGGCGTCGTGGAGCTGCGACTGGCGGCACTTGGCGTCGTGGAGCTGCGACTGGCGGCACTTGGCGTCGTGGAGCTGCGACTGGCGGCACTTGGCGTCGTGGAGCTGCGACTGGCGGCACTTGGCGTCGTGGAGCTGCGACTGGCGGCACTTGGCGTCGTGGAGCTGGTACCGGAGCTTGGCGTCGTGGAGCTGGTACCGGAGCTTGGCGTCGTGGAGCTGGTACCGGAGCTTGGCGTCGTGGAGCTGGTAGCGGAGCTTGGCGTCGTGGAGCTGGTAGCGGAGCTTGGCGAGGAACTTGGCATGGTGGAGCTGGTGCGGCAACAGGTGCTAGCCTTGGTGCAGGTGGAGGTGGCCTAGCTGGGGGTTGCGGCTTGGCAGGTCGAAAGACTGGTGAGGGCGGTCGTGCTGGAGGCTGTGGCTTGACAGGTCGGTAGACTGGTGGTGGCGGCCGTGAGGGAGGCTGTGGCTTGGCATGGTGATGCCGAGCCACACAACCAACACAGCTCCCGACCCCAGCCCCCCCCCCTCAAGGGGCGGATACCAGACGCGCTCCCTGCGGTCTGGAACTCTCTGTAGGGGTGGGCGGGGGAGGGCAGAAACTTCCCCATTAAATTGTCCAAATTGTCTTTTTTGTACCTGTGTTTTTGTGGGTGAAAAAAAAAAATTTTGTGGCTTGGGCGTGACTTGAGTCCTGGGGGGCGGGGCATGAAATTTGGGTGGCTTGTCTTGACCGGATCTAATGTTCAAAATCATATTTTGGTAGTGTTGAATCATGGTCATGGGATTGGAGTCTTTTGCTGGAGGTGAGTGATCAAAAGAAAAAGAGTTGAAACAAAAATCCTGGTCTGTGACGTCATTTTGGAGCTGCGGAGCTGGCAGCAGCCTGCTTCCGCCCGGAGTGGGAGGAGCCTGCGGGAGCGCTGCGTGCGGTCTGCTTGCCTTCCCTGACGTCCTCGGTCTGGAGCGGCGCTTCCGGGATTGCGGTGACGCAGCCTCGTCCTCGGACCAAATGGAACTAATGGGAATAAGCTTCCCATTTGGCCCCCACGTCAGGTCTCGCTCCGCCATGGCTCCTAACGACTCCCAACTTCCTTCTTCGACCAAATTCTTTTCGGGAAAGCGATTAGCTGGAGTCATATTGTCAAGACTTGGACTGTGGAATTTTTGTTTTCCCAAGATGCAAAAGGATTTGGATCGGACATGGCTTGAAGGTAAATACATTTTTAATAATATAACTATAAAGAAAGGATCCAACAAAAAGCGCGCACAGGGGCGGAGGTACAAAACTTGACTAATGAAAACAAAAGACTTGCACGGGGGCAAAAAACTATGAACAATAAAAAAACACTAACTGTGGCAATAATAAACAAACTTACTTGGCATGGACATGAAGTGCGCAGACGTGGACAGAGTGTGACAGGGGGCATAAATGCGAGGATAGCAGGGTGAGAAAGGCTATGACTCCAGGACGAACAACAGAAAATCAAAAGCTTAAATAACACAGACATGATTAACAACAGGTGCGTGACTCAAAACAGGTGCGTGACATGACAGGTGAAACTAATGGGTAACTATGGTGACAAGACAAGGGAGTGAAAAGACAGAAACTAAACAAAACATGACTTCAAACAAAACATGATTACACAAACATGACACTATCAGAGCAACCTGGGCTCTCATAACACCTGAGCAGTGCCAGAAACTCATCGACTCCATGCCACGCCGCATTAACGCAGTAATTGAGGCAAAAGGAGCTCCAACCAAGTATTGAGTATTGTACATGCTCATATTTTTCATTTTCATACTTTTCAGTTGGCCAACATTTCTAAAAATCCCTTTTTTGTATTAGCCTTAAGTAATATTCTAATTTTGTGACACACAGAATTTGGGATTTTCATTTGTTGCCACTTCAAATCATCAAAATTAAATGAAATAAACATTTGAATGCATCAGTCTGTGTGCAATGAATAAATATAATGTACAAGTTACACCTTTTGAATGCAATTACTGAAATAAATCAAGTTTTTCAAAATATTCTAATTTACTGGCTTTTACCTGTATACTCTGCATTGACCCACAACACCCTGAAGACAAATGTCACCCTGTCTGATGATGATGTGAGAGTGGCAGATGAGGTCCTCCAGGTGCTTAAACCCCTCAAAAGTGTTACATCTCTACTGAGCACTAAAACTTCACCATCTGTGTCAATGATCCTGCCACTGAAAACAAGGATTCTACAATCGATGGCTCCAAGTGTCCAGATGTCAGGCTTAATGTGCCTTCTTATGTTGCACTTTAACTTGTTTTTTATTAATGGTCATTGGTCCAAGTTTAAAGAAAGGAGGAATGCCTTTTTATGTTGCACTGTTTTTCATTAATTATGTTAAAAGGGAAATAAAAATGCATGTCAAGTTGATCAACAGATTGTATTATTCTCCAGTGCAATTACAGTACTGAAATGAAGGCTAAAAGGGCATTAATGGGAGCTTTAAAAAAAAAGAAGAAAAAAAGAAGTAACTAAATAGTTACTTTTCTCAGTAACGCATTACTTTTTGGTGTAAGTAACTGAGTTAGTAACTGAGTTACTTTTGAAATAAAGTAACTAGTAACTGTAACTACCGTATTTTCCGCACTATTAGCCGCACCTAAAAACCACAAATTTACTCAAAAGCTGACAGTGCGGCTTATAACCCGGTGCGCTTTATATATGGATTAATATTAAGATTCATTTTCATAAAGTTTCGGTCTCGCAACTACGGTAAACAGCCGCCATCTTTTTTCCCCGTAGAAGAGGAAGTGCTTCTTCTTCTACGCAAGCAACCGCCAAGGTAAGCACCCGCCCCCATAGAACAGGAAGCGCTTCTTCTTCTACTGTAAGCAACCACCCGTCCGCGTAGAAGAAGAAGAAGAAGCGCGCGGATATTACGTTTCATTTCCTTTGTGTGTTTACATCTGTAAAGACCACAAAATGGCTCCTACTAAGCGACAGGTTTCCGGTTCATGAAAAGACGCAATCTCTCCATCCGCACACGGACTACTATTTCACAGCAACTGCCTAAAGACTTTCAAGAAAAGCTGGCTACTTTCCGTGCATATTGTAAAAACGGGATAGCTGAAAAAAAGATCCGGCCAGAGAACATTATCAACATGGACGAGGTTCCACTGACTTTTGATATTCCTGTGAACCGCACTGTGGATACAACGGGAGCACGTACGGTCTCCACAGGGACTGCATGACGGAGGCTGCAAGGGCGCGACGGCGGTCCACCTCTCGTTTGAGGTCGCCGGTGTTGGTGACTGTCGAGCCAAGGTATCTGATGGTAGGGACAAAGTGGACAGGGGTATCCTCAAATAAGAAGGGTGGTGGGTCTGGTCCATCGCCGATATGCATGAGTTCGGTTTTGGACCAGCTGATTTTCAGGCCGAGCTGTTTGGTCTCCTCATCAAACACACCGAGGGCCTCCCTGAGCTGGTCAGCGGTCTCACTGAACAGGGTGGTGTCATCGGCGTATTCGAGGTCCTTTAGGGTGTAGTTTCCAAGTGACATCCCGGGGACTCGCACACAGACTCTGGACATCAGGTGGTCGAAGACACAGTTAAATAGTTCTGGTGCGGCAACACAGCCTTGCCTGACCCCGCTGTTGATGGGGAACCACTCAAGAGTCTTTACAGCTCACACGCACACAGCTTTCTGCACCCTGATACAACTGCTGAAAGAGTGTGGTGATTTTAGTTGGGACTCCGAGGGACTTCAGGATGTTCCAGAGGGACCCGTGGTCCACAGTGTCGAAGGCAGCCTTAAGGTCAATGAAGGCAATGTAGAGGTGCCGGTCCTTTCTGAACTCCCGGGCCTTTTCTATTAAGAGCCGGATGGCAGAGATGTGATCCGTGGTGGAACGATTGGGCATGAAGCCGGCCTGTTCTTGGCGGCGTCTGCTTCTGGTTGCAGGTAGAGCTCGGGTGAGTAATATGCGGGTAAAGAGTTTACCGGGGATGGAGAGGAGTGTGATCTGTGATCTGTTGTACAAACCAGACCAAAACCAACTTTGTCATCTGTCCTATCAACAGCACCCGCTTGCTCTTTCTCACTTCAATACCACAAAAGGCACTCAGCCAGTGATGCGTTTACAGCCACACAAAAAGTCGTAAAACTCCAACACCACACATGATGTGTAATTTTAAGTCGTTACACTGTGATTTACTAATCAGATGTGTGTTTATTACACTCTCACTTATTAAGAGTCTTAATTTATAAAAATATTAATCATGAAATGAGATTATATTAAACAAATACTAACTACACAACAAACTCCCTTCTTGTCTCTCATGGACACACACCTGTTGTTGTTGACTTTGGACTGACTGGCGGCTGCACGACATCAAGGCCGCGGAACAGAGACTGCAGACTAAAAAACCCAGCCTCGACCCCTCTCTCCTCTCTAACTTCATACCTATCTCTAATCTTCCATACATTTCCAAAATATTAGAGAAGGTTGTCTACAGTCAGTTGTTGCCCTTCTTAGAGGATAATGGTATCACTGAGCTGTTCCAGTCCCGTTTTAAAGCCCTCCACAGCACAGAGTCAGCGCTTCTAAAAGTTTTTAACGATATCCTCCTTTCCACTGATTCTAGTAAATATGTTGTCCTGGTGCTTTTAGATCTGTCTGCTGCGTTCGACACCGTCGACCACGCCACCTTAATCACTCGTCTTGAGAACTGTGTGGGCATTAAGGGCGCCGCCCTCAACTGGTTCCGGTCGTACCTAACCGACAGGAGTTTTTGTGTAAAAGTAGACAGTTTTATGTCGTCCACAGCTCCTTTACCACATGGGGTCCCCCAGGGCTCAATCCTTGCCCCAATTTTATTTGCGCTTTACCTTCTCCCCCTTGGTTCTATTTTTAGGAAGTACAGTATTGCATTTCATTTTTACGCCGATGATTGCCAGATTTATTTTCCCATGGCACAAAATAACACGGTTCAACGTCTTATTGACTGCCTGCACGACATCAAAGTCTGGCTTTCAGCTAACTTCCTGAGCCTAAATGAAGATAAAACAGAAGTTATGTTGTTCGGTCCAAGTCGCTCTCCCTCCCCCAACGTTGACCTCGGCACTCTGACCCCGTATCTCAGCGACTGTGTCACAAACCTGGGGGTAAAGTTTGACTCAGATTTTAAATTCGAAAAACAAATCAGCAGCGTCGTTCAAAAAAGCTTTTATCAATTACGCCAAATAGCGAAAGTGAAACCGCTTCTATCAAGACATGATCTTGAGAAATTAATCCACGCTTTTATCTCGACTCGTCTTGACTACTGTAATGCCCAGTATGTTGGCATTAGCCAGGCCTCCCTCGCCCGCCTGCAGCTCGTGCAGAACTCTGCTGCTCGTCTGCTAACACAGACCCGCAGACGTGAGCACATCACCCCTATTTTAGCGTCCCTTCACTGGCTCCTTGTGCGTTATCGAATACATTTTAAACTCCTTTTATTTGTTTTTAAATGTCTAAACAACCTCGCGCCAACCTATCTCTCCGACCTCCTTCAGCCTTACTGCCCCACCCGATCCTTAAGATCAGCCGATCAGCTGCTGTTGACGGTCCCTGACACAAGGCTGAAGCTTAGAGGTGACAGAGCTTTCGCCGTTGCTGCTCCCAAGCTCTGGAACGACCTACCCCTGAGTGTTAGACAAGCCTCCTCTCTTCCTGTTTTTAAATCTCTCTTAAAAACATACTTTTATTCCATGGCTTTTAACACTGAGTGATATCCATCCTGCAATGGCGCCCCATAATACACCTGCTGTGATCCTGTTTTTATGTTTTTATTAATTCTATTTTAATTATTTATTTTTTATCGTGTTCTGTTTGTGTTGTGTTGTGTTTGCTCGGTACTCGTTTTATCTTTTAACCTGTTCATTGTACAGCACTTTGGCTACCCCTGTGGTAAATTTTAAATGTGCTCTATAAATAAAGTTGATTTGATTTGATTTGATTTGACTTACACACACATCCACGAAAAATACACGCCACACACACGTACCCCTCACCCCATGCAACGCCCTCGACGCGAATCCCTTAGGGGTGATGGACGGCTGGGCAGCGCTTGAAAAGCTGCAGCCTGCCACCATAGCCCCCACTCCCTCCTCTCTGTTGCAAGTCTCGGGTTGTATGTTGTAATATGTATATATGCTTTGCTATGGAGGTTTTTTCCCCAATCAAGACTAGATTTTTTTTTACTCATCCTCTCCCTGTGTTGACCTTTTTCCCATTTTTTTACAGGGCGCCTTGTGGCGACCCATCAGCGTTGCTGTTCCGTAACCCTGCACACTGTTTGTTTGTCTAATCTTGAACGGGTTTGTGCTGAAAACAAAGTTTTGTTGTACTTGTACAATGACAATAAATACCTATCTATGCAAAAGACCTATCTATCTTCTAGACCTATCTATCTTCTTAGACCTATTTATTTTCTACCTATCTGCGAAAGACCTATCTATGCGACAATAAAGACCTATCTATCAATAAAGACCCTACCATACCATACTACAAACCCCGTTTCCATATGAGTTGGGAAATTGTGTTTGATGTAAATATGTTCAAACTCAGAAACTTTTTTTTTTTTTTGCAAATAATAATTAACTTAGAATTTCATGGCTGCAACACGTGCCAAAGTAGTTGGGAAAGGGCATGTTCACCACTGTGTTACATGGCCTTTCCTTTTAACAACCCTCAGTAAACGTTTGGGAACTGAGGAGACACATTTTTGAAGCTTCTCAGGTGGAATTCTTTCCCATTCTTGTTTGATGTACAGCTTAAGTTGTTCAACAGTCCGGGGGTCTCCGTCGTGCTATTTTAGGCTTCATAATGCACCACACATTTTCAATGGGAGACAGGTCTGGACTACAGGCAGGCCAGTCTAGTACCCGCACTCTTTTACTATGAAGCCACGTTGATGTAACACGTGGCTTGGCATTGTCTTGCTGAAATAAGCAGGGGCGTCCATGGTAACGTTACTTGGATGGCTCCAAAACCTGTATGTACTTTTCAGCATTAATGGCGCCTTCACGGATGTGTAAGTTACCCATGTCTTGGGCACTAATACACCCCCATACCATCACACATGCTGGCTTTTACACTTTGCGCCTAAAACAATCCGGTAGTTCTTTTCCTCTTTGGTCCGGACGACACGACGTCCACAGTTTCCAAAAACAATTTGAAATGTGGACTCGTCGGGCCACAGAACACTTTTCCACTTTGTATCAGTCCATCTTAGATGAGCTCAGGCCCAGCGAAGCCGACGGTGTTTCTGGGTGTTGTTGATAAACGGTTTTCGCCTTGCATAGGAGAGTTTTAACTTGCACTTACAGGTGTAGCGACCAACTGTAGTTACTGACAGTGGGTTTCTGAAGTGTTCCTGAGCCCATGTGGTGATATCCTTTACACACTGATGTGGCTTGTTGATGCAGTACAGCCTGAGGGATGGAAGGTCCGTAATTTCATGGCTTACGTGCAGTGATTTCTCCAGATTCTCTCAAACCTTTAATGATATTACAGACCGTAGATGGTGAAATCCCTAAATTCCTTGCAATAGCTGCTTGAGAAAAGTGTTTCTTAAACTGTTCAACAATTTGCTCAGGCATTTGTTGACAAAGTGGTGACCCTCACCCCATCCTTGCTTGTGAATGACTGAGCATTTCATGGAATCTACTTTTATACCCAATCATGGCACCCACCTGTTCCCAATTAGCCTGCACACCTGTGGGATGTTCCAAATAAGTGTTTGATGAGCATTCCTCAACTTTATCAGTATTTATTGCCACCTTTCCCAACTTCTTTGTCACGTGTTGCTGGCATCAAATTCTAAAGTTAATGATTATTTGCAAAAAAAAAAAAATGTTTATGAGTTTGAACATCAAATATGTTGTCTTTGTAGCATATTCAACTGAATATGGGTTGAAAAGGATTTGCAAATCATTGTATTCCGTTTATATTTACATCTAACACAATTTCCCAACTCATATGGAAACGGGGTTTGTAATAAACATATATATTTTACAAACAGAAAGTTACATGAATGTACTAAAGATCCCAAGCTTACATCCCACCCAGACATACAATACTAGTACACAACTCATGAACAGCAATATTTTATTGTCATTGTAACTGGGCCAAAACACTATTTGTCATGTCTGTATTATCATGTTTTGTTTTAAGTCATGTTTTGTTTAGTTTCTGTCTTTTCACTCCCTTGTCTGGTCACCATAACAACCATTAGTTTTCACCTGTCACGTCACGCACCTGTTTCACGTTTTGAGTCACGCACCTGCTTTCACTAATCATGTCCATAGTATTTAAGTTAATTCATTTTCTGTTGTTCGTCCTGACGACCTCAACACATTTATGCTCTGTTCATGCCTGATACTTCTTTTCATGTCAATTCCTCAAGCCAAGTAAGTTTTTGTTCCATATTTATAGTCTTTTTGGTTTCATAGTTTGTTCTCCGCCATTGTGCGTGTTTTTTGTTTGTACTTTTTGCTATAGTCTTTTGGTTTTATAGTTTATTCTCCGCCACTGTGCGCGCTTTCATTTATTCCTTTTTTTGATAATAATAAATCATGTACCTTCATTCCCGTCTCGCACGAGCCAACTTTCCGTTGCATCCTGGAAAAGCACACACCCCGGACCAAGTCTTGACACTATTATTATCAAATAATCTCATGGAAAAAAATGTCATTATTGGCTTTATTTGAACAAAAAATCTTCGGGTACATGAAACATATGTTTATTATTGTAATTTAGTCCTTAAATAAAATAGTGAACATACTAGACAACTTGTCTTTTAGTAGTAAGTAAACAAACAAAGACTCCTAATTAGTCTGCAGTAACATATTGTGTCATTTATACACCTATTATTTTGTACACATTATGAGGGACAAACTGTAAAAATGTATTATCGATCCACTTATTCATTTACTGTTAATATCTGCTTATTTTCTGTTTTAACATGTTCTATCTACACTTCTGTTTAAATGTAATAATCACTTATTCTTCTCTTCTTTGATACTTTACATTAGTTTCGGATGATACCTGTCATGATGTGGAGGTGACGAACCCCAAGATGCAGAGATGGTTTTAATGTTAAAAAAAAAGGTGAAAACAAAAAGGCGAAGGCACAACTTAACGCAGGAAACAAAATCTAACACTGAGCCTGAACTATGGACATGAAACAAAAAGTCGCTAACTGTGGCATAAATAAACCAAACTTGGCAAGGCACGAGCAGCATGAACTAAGCATGACATCATCAGCATGAACTATGGTATCTCCAGGAAACAGGGAGTCCACAGCATACAACAAACAATACTCCAGCACTGACTGGAGGGCAAGGCAGGTTTAAATAATACCTCTGATTAGTGCTCGGGCAGCAGGTGAGCGGGCGAACACTAATCAGAGGCAGGTGGAAATAATAAGTAACCATGGTAACTAAAACAAAGAAGGGTGCACAAAAAACAGGCACTATGAAGTCCAAAACTAACAGTACATAAAACATGATCCGGGACATGGATCAGGACAATACCACAATTTTAGGTATCGATCCGATACCAAGTAGTTACAGGATCACACATTGGTCACATTCAAAGTCCTCATGTGTCCAGGGACGTATTTACTGACTTTATAAACATAATATACATTTTTTAAAAACGAAAGAAGATGTTGTGATGCCAAAAAATATTGACGTAATCATAGTAGTATCGACTAGATACGCTCCTGTACTTGGTATCATTACAGTAGATGTCATGGCGTTTGTTTACATTGTGACGCCGGTGATCTACGGTGTGTAGTGAAGCATGTTTAGCTATTCCTCGTCCTGCAGTGATAATACTACTTGTAAGAAACTCACTTTTTTTGTCGCCATGGAGGCCAGGATTAGTGATTTAGAAGTAGCTAAAACAACTAGCTAGCTAGCCATGTCTTAAAGCACCTCTTCCTGAGGGTGTTTCAGTGTTATAACTTCACCTTTATCTTTACTTTTTACACCAAAATGCGTCCGTTCTCACTTTTCTGTCTACACACTGTGTCTGCTTGTAAGTACTCTGTGTGTGTGCGCTGCCGAACGTGCTCTTCTGCTCGTAAAACCAGCAATGTCACGACATGACGATGACGAGTGGTGGATGGTGGACTGGTACTTTTTAGAGGCGGTATAGAACTGAATATGATTCATTAGTATCTCAGTACTATACTAGTACTGAGTACTGGTATACCGTACAACCCTAGTACACACTCACGAACAATTTGAGGGAACATTGGTCAACAATCGGAAATCTCAACTAAACGATGACAATCCAATTCATAAAAGCACGGACAATAACATTCCAGAAGCGTGCACTGCTCCTGCCTAAGTCATCCTCCGTGACTAAAAACCCCTTTCCACTGTGACCGTGCCGGGGATTTTGGCGAAGAAAGTCGGGGAGAGTGTGAAGGAATGTGGGCAGGTAATGAAAATGGACCACACAAACATTGGTAGCTTTTCAGCCACCGTGCAAAATCACCATGATTCTACGCTTACACACACACACACACACACACACACACACACACACACACACACACACACACACACACACACACACACACACACACACACACACACACACCCCTCACCTGCTCTAGCTTCCAGTGGAATTCAGCAGGTCGGAAAGTGTCGAGCTGGCTGAAGTCTCGTCTCAGCAGGAAAACCAGGCGGCAGTTGTGGATGTAGAGAGAATAATGGTGGCGGTTCATTTCTGCAAAGGCCAGCAGCAAATAAACACAAAACAAGTTAGGACATAAATCATAGTCCCAATACAGAAAAACCACTGCATCAAATAGAGAGCTAAATACTAGAGTCCGTGAACATTGCTCCAAAGTCAGGATTTTTGGTTGATTTAATGTGCATACAAAAGTCAACATTGACAGGTGCAAAGGCAGCAATGTATGATCAAAAAAGACAGCAGTTAAATGATAAATGATAAATGGGTTGTACTTGTATAGCGCTTTTCTACCTTCAAGGTACTCAAAGCGCTTTGACACTACTTCCACATTTACCCATTCACACACACATTCACACACTGATGGAGGGAGCTGCCATGCAAGGCGCTAACCAGCACCCATCAGGAGCAAGGGTGAAGTGTCTTGCTCAGGACACAACGGACATGACGAGGTTGGTACTAGGTGGGGATTGAACCAGGGACCCTCGGGTCGCGCACGGCCATTCTTCCACTGCGCCGCCGTTAAAGAAGGACTTCCCTATTGATCACCGAAAAAAACTGCCAGGTGAACAGCTGACTTTTGTCATAATTTTGCCAAGTAAAATTCCGATTATTATCATAATATTGCCAACATTTTCGGCTTTTCTTGTAAAACCGCGACTGTTATTGAGTAAAATTCCAACTTTTATCATAATATTGCACAAATGTTCAGTTTTTCCTTGTAAAATTTTGACTTGCGTTGAGTAAAATTACGACTTTTAACATATTACTAGAGGTAGACATTTGTCGGAAGTCTCAAGAAGGTAACATATACAAGAATGTGTGTACGTGTGTGTGTGTGTGTGTTCTTGGACTAGTGAACAAGTTAGGACATCAATTATGGTTCCAATACAGAAAAACCATTGCATCTAATAGAGAGCCAAATACTAGAGTCCGTGAACATTGCTCCAAAGTCAGGATTTTTTGTTGATTTAACGTGCATACAAAAGTAAACATTGACAGGTGCAAAGGCAGCAATATATGATAAAACAAGACGGCAGCTAAAGGACTTCCTTATTCATCCCCGAAAAAAACGCCAGGTGAACAGCTGACTTTTGTCATAATTTTGCCAAGTAAAATTCCGATTATTATCATAATATTGCCAACATTTTAAGCTTTTCTTGTAAAACCGCGACTGTTATTGAGTAAAATTCCAACTTTTATCATAATATTGCACAAATGTTCAGTTTTTCCTTGTAAAATTTTGACTTGCGTTGAGTAAAATTACGACTTCTAACATATTACTAGAGGTAGACATTTGTCGGAAGTCTTAAGAAGGTAACATATACAAGAATGTGTGTACGTGTGTGTGTGTGTGTGTGTTCTTGGACTAGTGAACAAGTTAGGACATCAATTATGGTTCCAATACAGAAAAACCATTGCATCTAATAGAGAGCCAAATACTAGAGTCCGTGAACATTGCTCCAAAGTCAGGATTTTTTGTTGATTTAACGTGCATACAAAAGTAAACATTGACAGGTGCAAAGGCAGCAATGTATGATAAAACAAGACGGCAGCTAAAGAAGGACTTCCTTATTCATCCCCGAAAAAAACGCAAGGTGAACAGCTGACTTTTGTCATAATTTTGCCAAGTAAAATTCCGATTATTATCATAATATTGCCAACATTTTAAGCTTTTCTTGTAAAACCGCGACTGTTATTGAGTAAAATTCCAACTTGTATCATAATATTGCACAAATGTTCAGTTTTTCCTTGTAAAATTTTGACTTGCGTTGAGTAAAATTACGACTTTTAACATATTACTAGAGGTAGACATTTGTCGGAGGTCTCAAGAAGGCAACAAATACAAGAACGTGTGTGTGTGAGTGTGTGTGTGTGAGTGTGTGTGTGTGTGTTCTTGGACTAGTGAACAAGTTAGGACATAAATTATGGTTCCAATACAGAAAAACCATTGCATCTAATAGAGAGCCAAATACTAGAGTCCGTGAACATTGCTCCAAAGTCAGGATTTTTTGTTGATTTAAAGTGCATACAAAAGTAAACACTGACAGGTGCAAAGGCAGCAATATATGATCAAAAAAGACAGCAGCTAAAGAAGGACTTCCCTATTGATCCCCGAAAAAACTGCCAGGTAAACAGCTGACTTTTGTCATAATTTTGCCAAGTAAAATTCCGATTATTATCATAATATTGCCAAAATGTTCGGCTTTTCTTGTAAAACCGCGACTGTTATTGAGTAAAATTCCAACTTGTATCATAATATTGCACAAATGTTCAGTTTTTCCTTGTAAAATTTTGACTTGCGTTGAGTAAAATTACGACTTTTAACATATTACTAGAGGTCGACATTTGTCGGAGGTCTCAAGAAGGTAACACATACAAGAATGTGTGTGTGTGTGTGTGTGTGTGTGTGTGTGTGTGTATGTGTTCTTGGACTAGTGAACAAGTTAGGACATAAATCATGGTCCCAATACAGAAAAACCATTGCATCTAATAGAGAGCCAAATACTAGAGTCCGTGAACATTGCTCCAAAGTCAGGATTTTTTGTTGATTTAAAGTGCATACAAAAGTAAACATTGACAGGTGCAAAGGCAGCAATATATGATCAAAAAAGACAGCAGTTAAAGGACTTCCCTATTGATCCCCGAAAAAAACTGCCAGGTGAACAGCTGACTTTTGTCATAATTTTGCCAAGTAAAATTCCGATTGTTATCATAATATTGCCAACATTTTCGGCTTTTCTTGTAAAACCGCAACTGTTATTGAGTAAAATTCCAACTTTTATCATAATATTGCACAAATGTTCAGTTTTTCCTTGTAAAATTTTGACTTGCGTTGAGTAAAATTACGACTTTTAACATATTACTAGAGGTCGACATTTGTCGGAGGTCTTAAGAAGGTAACACATACAAGAATGTGTGTGTATGTGTGTGTGTGTGTGTGTGTGTGTGTGTGTGTGTGTGTGTGTGTGTGTGTGTGTGTGTGTGTTTTCTTGGACTGGTGAACAAGTTAGGACATAAATTATGGTTCCAATACAGAAAAAACATTGCATCTAATAGAGAGCCAAATACTAGAGTCCGTGAACATTGCTCCAAAGTCAGGATTTTTTGTTGATTTAATGTGCATACAAAAGTAAACATTGACAGGTGCAAAGGCAGCAATATATGATCAAAAAAGACAGCAGTTAAAGGACTTCCCTATTCATCCCCGAAAAAAACTGCCAGGTGAACAGCTGACTTTTGCCATAATTTTGCCAAGTAAAATTCCGATTATTATCATAATATTGCCAACATTTTCGGCTTTTCTTGTAGAACCGCGACTGTTATTGAGTAAAATTCCAACTTTTATCATAATATTGCACAAATGTTCAGTTTTTCCTTGTAAAATGTTGACTTGCGTTGAGTAAAATTACGACTTTTAACATATTACTAGAGGTAGACATTTGTCGGAGGTCTCAAGAAGGTAACATATACAAGAATGTGTGTGTGTGTGTGTGTGTGTGTGTGTGTGTTCTTGGACTAGTGAACAAGTTAGGACATCAATTATGGTTCCAATACAGAAAAACCATTGCATCTAATAGAGAGCCAAATACTAGAGTCCGTGAACATTGCTCCAAAGTCAGGATTTTTTGTTGATTTAACGTGCATACAAAAGTAAACATTGACAGGTGCAAAGGCAGCAATATATGATAAAACAAGACGGCAGCTAAAGAAGGACTTCCTTATTCATCCCCGAAAAAAACGCAAGGTGAACAGCTGACTTTTGTCATAATTTTGCCAAGTAAAATTCCGATTATTATCATAATATTGCCAACATTTTAAGCTTTTCTTGTAAAACCGCGACTGTTATTGAGTAAAATTCCAACTTGTATCATAATATTGCACAAATGTTCAGTTTTTCCTTGTAAAATTTTGACTTGCGTTGAGTAAAATTACGACTTTTAACATATTACTAGAGGTAGACATTTGTCGGAGGTCTCAAGAAGGTAACAAATACAAGAACGTGTGTGTGTGAGTGTGTGTGTGAGTGTGTGTGTGTGTTCTTGGACTAGTGAACAAGTTAGGACATAAATTATGGTTCCAATACAGAAAAACCATTGCATCTAATAGAGAGCCAAATACTAGAGTCCGTGAACATTGCTCCAAAGTCAGGATTTTTTGTTGATTTAATGTGCATACAAAAGTAAACACTGACAGGTGCAAAGGCAGCAATATATGATCAAAAAAGACAGCAGCTAAAGAAGGACTTCCCTATTGATCCCCGAAAAAACTGCCAGGTAAACAGCTGACTTTTGTCATAATTTTGCCAAGTAAAATTCCGATTATTATCATAATATTGCCAAAATGTTCGGCTTTTCTTGTAAAACCGCGACTGTTATTGAGTAAAATTCCAACTTGTATCATAATATTGCACAAATGTTCAGTTTTTCCTTGTAAAATTTTGACTTGCGTTGAGTAAAATTGCGACTTTTAACATATTACTAGAGGTCGACATTTGTCGGAGGTCTCAAGAAGGTAACACATACAAGAATGTGTGTGTGTGTGTGTGTGTGTGTGTGTGTGTGTGTGTGTGTGTGTGTGTTCTTGGACTAGTGAACAAGTTAGGACATAAATTATGGTCCCAATACAGAAAAACCATTGCATCTAATAGAGAGCCAAATACTAGAGTCCGTGAACATTGCTCCAAAGTCAGGATTTTTTGTTGATTTAAAGTGCATACAAAAGTAAACATTGACAGGTGCAAAGGCAGCAATATATGATCAAAAAAGACAGCAGTTAAAGGACTTCCCTATTGATCCCCGAAAAAAACTGCCAGGTGAACAGCTGACTTTTGTCATAATTTTGCCAAGTAAAATTCCGATTGTTATCATAATATTGCCAACATTTTCGGCTTTTCTTGTAAAACCGCAACTGTTATTGAGTAAAATTCCAACTTTTATCATAATATTGCACAAATGTTCAGTTTTTCCTTGTAAAATTTTGACTTGCGTTGAGTAAAATTACGACTTTTAACATATTACTAGAGGTCGACATTTGTCGGAGGTCTTAAGAAGGTAACACATA
Organism: Nerophis lumbriciformis; assembly: GCF_033978685.3. Classification (NCBI taxonomy): domain Eukaryota; kingdom Metazoa; phylum Chordata; class Actinopteri; order Syngnathiformes; family Syngnathidae; genus Nerophis; species Nerophis lumbriciformis. Next base: position 69,216,883 of record NC_084550.2, read on the forward strand.
CAAGAATGTGTGTGTATGTGTGTGTGTGTGTGTGTGTGTGTGTGTGTGTGTGTGTGTGTGTGTGTGTGTTTTCTTGGACTGGTGAACAAGTTAGGACATAAATTATGGTTCCAATACAGAAAAAACATTGCATCTAATAGAGAGCCAAATACTAGAGTCCGTGAACATTGCTCCAAAGTCAGGATTTTTTGTTGATTTAATGTGCATACAAAAGTAAACATTGACAGGTGCAAAGGCAGCAATGTATGATAAAACAAGACGGCAGCTAAAGAAGGACTTCCCTATTCATCCCCGAAAAAAACTGCCAGGTGAACAGCTGACTTTTGTCATAATTTTGCCAAGTAAAATTCCGATTATTATCATAATATTGCCAACATTTTCGGCTTTTCTTGTAGAACCGCGACTGTTATTGAGTAAAATTCCAACTTTTATCATAATATTGCACAAATGTTCAGTTTTTCCTTGTAAAATTTTGACTTGCGTTGAGTAAAATTACGACTTTTAACATATTACTAGAGGTCGACATTTGTCGGAGGTCTCAAGAAGGTAACATATACAAGAATGTGTGTACGTGTGTGTGTGTGTGTGTGTGTGTGTGTGTGTGTGTGTGTGTGTGTGTGTGTGTGTGTGTTCTTGGACTAGTGAACAAGTTAGGACATCAATTATGGTTCCAATACAGAAAAACCATTGCATCTAATAGAGAGCCAAATACTAGAGTCCGTGAACATTGCTCCAAAGTCAGGATTTTTTGTTGATTTAAAGTGCATACAAAAGTAAACATTGACAGGTGCAAAGGCAGCAATATATGATAAAACAAGACGGCAGCTAAAGAAGGACTTCCTTATTCATCCCCGAAAAAAACGCAAGGTGAACAGCTGACTTTTGTCATAATTTTGCCAAGTAAAATTCCGATTATTATCATAATATTGCCAACATTTTAAGCTTTTCTTGTAAAACCGCGACTGTTATTGAGTAAAATTCCAACTTGTATCATAATATTGCACAAATGTTCAGTTTTTCCTTGTAAAATTTTGACTTGCGTTGAGTAAAATTACGACTTTTAACATATTACTAGAGGTAGACATTTGTCGGAGGTCTCAAGAAGGTAACAAATACAAGAACGTGAGTGTGTGTGTGCGTGTGTGTGTGTGTGTGTGTGTTCTTGGACTAGTGAACAAGTTAGGACATAAATTATGGTTCCAATACAGAAAAACCATTGCATCTAATAGAGAGCCAAATACTAGAGTCCGTGAACATTGCTCCAAAGTCAGGATTTGTTGTTGATTTAATGTCCATACAAAAGTAAACATTGACAGGTGCAAAGGCAGCAATGTATGATAAAACAAGACTGCAGCTAATGAAGGACTTCACTATTCATCCCCGAAAAAAACCCGCCAGGTGAACGGCTGATTTTACGACTTCCGGTGCTGACGTAAGACAACCCGCGTCCCACATGTGAGCATAGGATGAACAAATACACTACGCTACTAAGACTATAGAGGCCATTAACTGTTAGCTTCTACAGCTGGGTTGCCTGACTCCATTGTCATCGGCCTTAAGCACATTACAAAAAACAAAATATAGAGATCTCTTTTGCACCCCCTGGTGGTGAAATCTATCAAAATGAGGGTGGTCCCTAAAAGGAGGGATTTTTCAAATTGACTGTGTCAGTTTTAAAAGTGCTCCCCCTTTGGTCAACATATGAAATAACAAGTGTGTGTAAGAAATTGAAGTGCTCCCCCTTTGGCCAAAATTAATAAAAAACATACAATAAATACTGTATGTATATAGAGACATACTGTAATAACTTGAAGTAAATAATGAAGATTAAAAAACAATTACATTCAAAATAAATAAAAATGTAAAAATAAATAAAAGCAGTCTTTTTCTCACGTATCGGCTTTTTTTTGTATAAAATGGGGAACAATTTCTCATATTCTTTCTGTTTCTGTAAGATTGCAATATTTTCTTGTAAAATGATCACGTTTTTATGTAAAATTGTTAGTTTTTTATGTAAAATTATTACTTTTTTAATGCAAAATGGTGGCATTTGTCTTATAAAATTCTGACTTTTATCACAATATTGCCTTTTTCTCTTTTTTTTTTATAAAATACTGAAATTTTTGGAGTAAAATTATGACTTTTGTCATAATTTTGCCAAGTAAAATTCCGATTGTTATTGTAATATTGCCCAAGTTTTAAAGTTTTCTTATAAAATTGTGACTTTTGTCAAGTAAAATTACGACTCTTTTCACTTTTAAGCTTTTCTGGTAAAATTGCGACTGTTATTGAGTAAAATTCCAACTTTTATCATAATATTGCACAAATGTCGACTTTTATTATAATACTGCCAAAATTCAAAGTTTTTCTTGTGAAATTGTGACCTTTTTCTTGTGAAATTCCAACTCATTTTTCACAAGAAGCTTTTTTATATTTGTATAGTATGTATATATTATTAATGTTGTAAATACAAATCTGTATATATCTCGAACTGGTGGTCCTATAAGAGGTCACATTAGGGACAAGAAAGAGCATGGAAACTACAACTTCACATGTAGCTGTGAAAATAGAAGAAACTGAATTAATTGACTAATTTGGTACATAGAAACGTGAGACAAGGCAGCAAAAAAATATTCAATGGTGACTTTTAAACTAGTAAAAATAACATTTATATCATGTGCTGTCATCTGTGTCAGTAGAAATGTTCACATTTCAGCTTACAGGAATTCTACTTCTAACTGCAGTAAATTGCAGTATTTCACGCACACGCACACGCACACGCACACACACACACACACACACACACACACACACACACACACACACACACACACACACAGTCAATGTTTACTTTTGTATGCACATTAAATCAACAGAAAAATCTTGACTTTGGAGCAATGTTCACGGACTCTAGTATTTGGCTCTCTATTAGATGCAATGGTTTTTCCCTATTGGGACCATGATTTATGTCATCACTTGTCCACACCTCCTCATATGGAAGCTACGTTTCCTTCTTGATGTCTCAAGAAGGGTGAAAATACAAGAACACACACACACACACACACACACACACACACACACACACACACACACACACACACACACACACACACACACACTGTCAATGTTTACTTTAGTATGCACATTAAATCAACCAAAAATCCTGACTTTAGAGCAATGTTCACGGACTCTAGTATTTGGCTCTCTATTAGATGCAATGGTTTTTCCCTATTGGGACCATGATTTATGTCATCACTTGTTCACACCTCCTCATATGGAAGCTACTTTTCCTTCTTGATGTTTCAAGAAGGGTACAAATACAACAACACACACACACACACACACACACACACACACACACACACACACACACACACACACACACACACACACACACACACACACACACACAGTCAATGTTTACTTTAGTATGCACATTAAATCAACAAAAAAAATCCTGACTTTGGAGCAATGTTCACGGACTCTAGTATTTGGCTCTCTATTAGATGCAATGGTTTTTCCCTATTGGGACCATGATTTATGTCATCACTTGTTCACACCTCCTCATATGGAAGCTACGTTTCCTTCTTGATGTCTCAAGAAGGGTGAAAATACAAGAACACACACACACACACACACACACACACACACACACACACACACACACACACACACACACACACACACACACACACACACACACACATACAGTCAATGTTTACTTTAGTATGCACATTAAATCAACAAAAAAATCCTGACTTTGGAGCAATGTTCACGGACTCTAGTATTTGGCTCTCTATTAGATGCAATGGTTTTTCCCTATTGGGACCATGATTTATGTCATCACTTGTCCACACCTCCTCATATGGAAGCTACGTTTCCTTCTTGATGTCTCAAGAAGGGTGAAAATACAAGAACACACACACACACACACACACACACACACACACACACACATACAGTCAATGTTTACTTTAGTATGCACATTAAATCAACCAAAAATCCTGACTTTGGAGCAATGTTCACGGACTCTAGTATTTGGCTCTCTATTAGATGCAATGGTTTTTCCCTATTGGGACCATGATTTATGTCATCACTTGTCCACACCTCCTCATATGGAAGCTACGTTTCCTTCTTGATGTCTCAAGAAGGGTGAAAATACAAGAACACACACACACACACACACACACACACACACACACACACACACACACACACACACACACACACACACACACACACACACACACACACACTGTCAATGTTTACTTTAGTATGCACATTAAATCAACCAAAAATCCTGACTTTAGAGCAATGTTCACGAACTCTAGTATTTGGCTCTCTATTAGATGCAATGGTTTTTCCCTATTGGGACCATGATTTATGTCATCACTTGTTCACACCTCCTCATATGGAAGCTACTTTTCCTTCTTGATGTTTCAAGAAGGGTAAAAATACAACAACACACACACACACACACACACACACACACACACACACACACACACACACACACACACACACACACACACACACTGTCAATGTTTACTTTAGTATGCACATTAAATCAACCAAAAATCCTGACTTTAGAGCAATGTTCACGGACTCTAGTATTTGGCTCTCTATTAGATGCAATGGTTTTTCCCTATTGGGACCATGATTTATGTCATCACTTGTTCACACCTCCTCATATGGAAGCTACTTTTCCTTCTTGATGTTTCAAGAAGGGTAAAAATACAACAACACACACACACACACACACACACACACACACACACACACACACACACACACACACACACACACACACAGTCAATGTTTACTTTAGTATGCACATTAAATCAACAAAAAAATCCTGACTTTGGAGCAATGTTCACGGACTCTAGTATTTGGCTCTCTATTAGATGCAATGGTTTTTCCCTATTGGGACCATGATTTATGTCATCACTTGTTCACACTTCCTCATATGGAAGCTACTTTTCCTTCTTGATGTCTCAAGAAGGGTAGAAATACAAGAACACACACACACACACACACACACACACATACAGTCAATGTTTACTCTAGTATGCACATTAAATCAACAAAAAAATCTTGACTTTGGAGCAATGTTCACGGACTCTAGTATTTGGCTCTCTATTAGATGCAATGGTTTTTCCCTATTGGGACCATGATTTATGTCATCACTTGTTCACACCTCCTCATATGGAAGCTACTTTTCCTTCTTGATGTCTCAAGAAGGGTAAAAATACAAGAACACACACACACACACACATGCACACAAACACACACACACACACATACACACACACACACACACACACACACACACACACACACACACACACACACACACACACACACACACACACACACACACACACACACACACACACACACACAGTCAATGTTTACTTTAGTATGCACATTAAATCAACAAAAAAATCCTGACTTTGGAGCAATGTTCACGGACTCTAGTATTTGGCTCTCTATTAGATGCAATGGTTTTTCCCTATTGGGACCATGATTTATGTCCTCACTTGTTCACACCTCCTCATATGGAAGCTACTTTTTCTTCTTGATGTCTCAAGAAGGGTAAAAATACAAGAACACACACACATGCACACACGCACACAAACACACACACACACACACACACACACACACACACACACACACACACACACACACACACACACACACACACACACACACACACACACAGTCAATGTTTACTTTAGTATGCACATTAAATCAACAAAAAAATCCTGACTTTGGAGCAATGTTCACGGACTCTAGTATTTGGCTCTCTATTAGATGCAATGGTTTTTCCCTATTGGGACTATGATTTATGTCATCACTTGTTCACACCTCCTCATATGGAAGCTACTTTTCCTTCTTGATGTCTCAAGAAGGGTAGAAATACAAGAACACACACACACACACACACACACATTTATATTGTAGTCCAAGAACCATTAAAAAACACCTACTAAATAAATCAGAAGTTACTCACTACTTGAGTAGTTTCTTCTTACTCAAGTAATTATTTTGAAGAATACTTTTTACTTTTACTCGAGTAAAGCAGGTTTTATCAAATACTTTAAACATACTGACATATTTTAGCTTCTTATTGCTGTACTTTGTGCTTGTTTGATTGGTGTAATGGTTCCAAAACTTCTACTTTAGTTTTTAATGAGTATTTAGGCCTACTACGCCACTGTATTGTACTATTAGTCATTCCGGGGGTACTTGGAGAGCCAAGTTTTTTCTGAAGTAGTACTCAGTTTGAGAACCACTGATCTAGAACACACAGAAAAAGAATTGTGGATTTCTTTTCCTCACCGGTTTTGTCAGAGTTACAGAGCAGGGTTTCTTTCTCAGCCCTGAGTCCCGGACTGGGCCCGTGTTTCATCCACGTGGCCACGGTGAACTGGTCCGTCAGGTTTTGGGGCACCACGCGGTCGGGAACATTGGCTGCCTGACGCCCGGCGAATTTGTAGATGAGGTCGCTGTCACGCCCGCTGTCGGTCAGGAGAGACGCGGTCCAGTTTGTGGCCGGACTCGGGGCGGGGAGGAGATCTGTGCTCCCTGACGCCGCACCTGAAAGGGAAACAAAAATGTAGAAAGATTGGGAGGAAAGTGCAGCCAAGTGTGCCTAATGACAAGTGAGACCAGTAGATGGCAGTCACACATAAGAGATACGTGTAGACTGCAATATGATGGCAGTCACACATAAGACATATGTGTAGACTGCAATATGACTCAAGTAAACAACACCAAAATTGTATATGTTCCATTGAAAATATAGAACATTACACACGGCGCTCAAAAATCTATCAAAATGTTTTAGTAGGACTTATAACCCGGTGCGCCTAATGTACGGAATAATTCTGGGTGTGCTTACCGACCTCGAAGCAATTTTATTTGGTGCATAGTGAAATGATAAGTGTGACCAGTAGATGGCAGTCACACATAAGAGATACATGTAGACTGCAATATGATGGCAGTCACACATAGGAGAAACGTGTAGACTGCAATATGATGGCAGTCACACATAAGAGATACATGGAGACTGCAATATGATGGCAGTCACACATAAGAGATACATCTATACTGCAATATGATGGCAGTCACACATAAGAAATACGTGTAGACTGCAATATGATGGCAGTCACACATAAGAGATACATGTAGACTGCAATATGATGGCAGTCACACATCAAAGATACATGTAGACTGCAATATGATGGCAGTCACACATAAGAGATACGTGTAGACTGCAATATGATGGCAGTCACACATAAGAGATACACGTAGACTGCAATATGATGGCAGTCACACATAAGAGATACGTGTAAACTGCAATATGATGGCAGTCACACATAAGAGATACATGTAGACTGCAATATGATGGCAGTAACACATAAGAGATACGTGTAGACTGCATTATGATGGCAGTCACACATAAGAGATACGTGTAAACTGCAATATGATGGCAGTCACACATAAGAGATACGTGTAGACTGCAATATGATGGCAGTCACACATAAGAGATACGTGAAGACTGCAATATGATGGCAGTCACACATAAAAGATACATGTAGACTGCAATATGATGGCAGTCACACATAAGAGATACATGGAGACTGCAATATGATGGCAGTCACACATAAGAGATACATCTATACTGCAATATGATGGCAGTCACACATAAGAGATACGTGTAGACTGCAATATGATGGCAGTCACACATAAGAGATACATGTAGACTGCAATATGATGGCAGTCACACATCAAAGATACATGTAGACTGCAATATGATGGCAGTCACACATAAGAGATACGTGTAGACTGCAATATGATGGCAGTCACACATAAGAGATACATGTAGACTGCAATATGATGGCAGTCACACATAAGAGATACGTGTAAACTGCAATATGATGGCAGTCACACATAAGAGATACATGTAGACTGCAATATGATGGCAGTAACACATAAGAGATACGTGTAGACTGCATTATGATGGCAGTCACACATAAGAGATACGTGTAAACTGCAATATGATGGCAGTCACACATAAGAGATACGTGTAGACTGCAATATGATGGCAGTCACACATAAGAGATACGTGAAGACTGCAATATGATGGCAGTCACACATAAAAGATACATGTAGACTGCAATATGATGGCAGTCACACATAAGAGATATGTATAGACTGCAATATGATGGCAGTCACACATAAGAGATACATGTAGACTGCAATATGATGGCAGTCACACATCAAAGATACATGTAGACTGCAATATGATGGCAGTCACACATAAGAGATACGTGTAGACTGCAATATGATGGCAATCACACATAAGAGATAGATGTAGACTGCAATATGATGGCAGTCACATATAAGAGATACATGTAGACTGCAATATGATGGCAGTCACACATAAGAGATACATCTAGACTGCAATATGATGGCAGTCACACATAAGAGATACGTGTAGACTGCAATATGATGGCAGTCACACATAAGAGATACATGTAGACTGCAATATGATGGCAGTCACATATAAGAGATACATGTAGACTGCAATATGATGGCAGTCACATATAAGAGATACATGTAGACTGCAATATGATGGCAGTCACACATAAGAGATACGTGTAGACTGCAATATGATGGCAGTCACACATAAGAGATACGTGTAGACTGCAATATGATGGCAGTCACACATAAGAGATACATGTAGACTGCAATATGATGGCAGTCACACATAAGAGATACATGTAGACTGCAATATGATGGCAGTCACACATAAGAGATACGTGTAGACTGCAATATGATGGCAGTCACACATAAGAGATACGTGTAGACTGCAATATGATGGCAGTCACATATAAGAGATACATGTAGACTGCAATATGATGGCAGTCACACATAAGAGATACATGTAGACTGCAATATGATGGCAGTCACATATAAGAGATACATGTAGACTGCAATATGATGGCAGTCACACATAAGAGATACGTGTAGACTGCAATATGACTCAAGAAAACAACTCCAAAATTGTATATGTTCCATTGAGAATATAGAACATTACACACGACGTTCAAAAATCTATCAAAATGTTTTAGTAGGACTAATATACGGAATCATTCTGGGTGTGCTTACCGACCTCAAAGCAATTTTTTTTGGTACATGGTGAAATGATAAGTGTGATCAGTAGATGGCAGTCACACATAAGAGATACATGTAGACTGCAATATGATGGCAGTCACACATAAAAGATATGTGTAGACTGCAATATGATGGCAGTCACACATAAGAGATACATGGAGACTGCAATATGATGGCAGTCACACATAAGAGATACATCTATACTGCAATATGATGGCAGTCACACATAAGAGATACGTGTAGACTGCAATATGATGGCAGTCACACATAAGAGATACATGTAGACTGCAATATGATGGCAGTCACACATCAAAGATACATGTAGACTGCAATATGATGGCAGTCACACATAAGAGATACGTGTAGACTGCAATATGATGGCAGTCACACATAAGAGATACATGTAGACTGCAATATGATGGCAGTCACACATAAGAGATACGTGTAAACTGCAATATGATGGCAGTCACACATAAGAGATACATGTAGACTGCAATATGATGGCAGTAACACATAAGAGATACGTGTAGACTGCATTATGATGGCAGTCACACATAAGAGATACGTGTAGACTGCAATATGATGGCAGTCACACATAAGAGATACGTGTAGACTGCAATATGATGGCAGTCACACATAAGAGATACGTGAAGACTGCAATATGATGGCAGTCACACATAAAAGATACATGTAGACTGCAATATGATGGCAGTCACACATAAGAGATATGTATAGACTGCAATATGATGGCAGTCACACATAAGAGATACATGTAGACTGCAATATGATGGCAGTCACACATCAAAGATACATGTAGACTGCAATATGATGGCAGTCACACATAAGAGATACGTGTAGACTGCAATATGATGGCAATCACACATAAGAGATAGATGTAGACTGCAATATGATGGCAGTCACATATAAGAGATACATGTAGACTGCAATATGATGGCAGTAACACATAAGAGATACGTGTAGACTGCATTATGATGGCAGTCACACATAAGAGATACGTGTAGACTGCAATATGATGGCAGTCACACATAAGAGATACGTGTAGACTGCAATATGATGGCAGTCACACATAAGAGATACGTGAAGACTGCAATATGATGGCAGTCACACATAAAAGATACATGTAGACTGCAATATGATGGCAGTCACACATAAGAGATATGTATAGACTGCAATATGATGGCAGTCACACATAAGAGATACATGTAGACTGCAATATGATGGCAGTCACACATCAAAGATACATGTAGACTGCAATATGATGGCAGTCACACATAAGAGATACGTGTAGACTGCAATATGATGGCAATCACACATAAGAGATAGATGTAGACTGCAATATGATGGCAGTCACATATAAGAGATACATGTAGACTGCAATATGATGGCAGTCACACATAAGAGATACATCTAGACTGCAATATGATGGCAGTCACACATAAGAGATACGTGTAGACTGCAATATGATGGCAGTCACACATAAGAGATACATGTAGACTGCAATATGATGGCAGTCACACATAAGAGATACGTGTAGACTGCAATATGATGGCAGTCACACATAAGAGATACGTGTAGACTGCAATATGATGGCAGTCACACATAAGAGATACATGTAGACTGCAATATGATGGCAGTCACACATAAGAGATACATGTAGACTGCAATATGATGGCAGTCACACATAAGAGATACGTGTAGACTGCAATATGATGGCAGTCACACATAAGAGATACGTGTAGACTGCAATATGATGGCAGTCACATATAAGAGATACATGTAGACTGCAATATGATGGCAGTCACACATAAGAGATACATGTAGACTGCAATATGATGGCAGTCACATATAAGAGATACATGTAGACTGCAATATGATGGCAGTCACACATAAGAGATACGTGTAGACTGCAATATGACTCAAGAAAACAACTCCAAAATTGTATATGTTCCATTGAGAATATAGAACATTACACACGACGTTCAAAAATCTATCAAAATGTTTTAGTAGGACTAATATACGGAATCATTCTGGGTGTGCTTACCGACCTCAAAGCAATTTTTTTTGGTACATGGTGAAATGATAAGTGTGATCAGTAGATGGCAGTCACACATAAGAGATACATGTAGACTGCAATATGATGGCAGTCACACATAAGAGATACGTGTAGACTGCATTATGATGGCAGTCACACATAAGAGATACGTGTAGACTGCAATATGATGGCAGTCACACATAAGAGATACGTGTAGACTGCAATATGATGGCAGTCACACATAAAAGATACATGTAGACTGCAATATGATGGCAGTCACACATAAGAGATACATGTAGACTGCAATATGATGGCAGTCACACATCAAAGATACATGTAAACTGCAATATGATGGCAGTCACACATAAGAGATACATGTAGACTGCAATATGATGGCAGTCACACATAAGACATACGTGTAGACTGCAATATGATGGCAGTCACACATAAGAGATATGTGTAGACTGCAATATGATGGCAGTCACACATAAGAGATACGTGTAGTCTGCAATATGATGGCAGTCACACATAAGAGATACGTGTAAACTGCAATATGATGGTAGTCACACATAAGAGATACATGTAGACTGCAATATGATGGCAGTCACACATAAGAGATACGTGTAGACTGCAATATGATGGCAGTCACACATAAGAGATACGTGTAGACTGCAATATGATGACAGTCACACATAAGAGATACATGTAGACTGCAATATGATGGCAGTCACACATAAAAGATACATGTAGACTGCAATATGATGGCAGTCACACATAAGAGATACGTGTAGACTGCAATATGATGGCAGTCACACATAAGAGATACGTGTAGACTGCAATATGATGACAGTCACACATAAGAGATACATGTAGACTGCAATATGATGGCAGTCACACATAAAAGATACATGTAGACTGCAATATGATGGCAGTCACACATAAGAGATACGTATAGACTGCAATATGATGGCAGTCACACATAAGAGATACATGTAGACTGCAATATGATGGCAGTCACACATAAGAGATACGTATAGACTGCAATATGATGGCAGTCACACATAAGAGATACATGTAGACTGCAATATGATGGCAGTCACACATCAAAGATACATGTAGACTGCAATATGATGGCAGTCACACATAAGAGATACGTGTAGACTGCAATATGATGGCAGTCACACATAAAAGATATGTGTAGACTGCAATATGATGGCAGTCACACATAAGAGATACATGTAGACTGCAATATGATGGCAGTCACACATAAGAGATACGTGTAGACTGCAATATGATGGCAGTCACACATAACAGATACGTGTAGACTGCAATATGATGGCAGTCACACATAAGAGATACGTGTAGACTGCAATATGATGGCAGTCACACATAAGAGATACATGTAGACTGCAATATGATGGCAGTCACATATAAGAGATACATGTAGACTGCAATATGATGGCAGTCACATATAAGAGATACATGTAGACTGCAATATGATGGCAGTCACACATCAAAGATACAAGTAGACTGCAATATGATGGCAGTCACACATAAGAGATACGTGTAGACTGCAATATGATGGCAGTCACACATAAGAGATACATGTAGACTGCAATATGATGGCAGTCACACATAAGAGATACATGTAGACTGCAATATGATGGCAGTCACACATAAGAGATACGTGTAGACTGCAATATGATGGCAGTCACATATAAGAGATACGTGTAGACTGCAATATGATGGCAGTCACATATAAGAAATACATGTAGACTGCAATATGATGGCAGTCACACATAAGAGATACATGTAGACTGCAATATGATGGCAGTCACATATAAGAGATACATGTAGACTGCAATATGATGGCAGTCACACATAAGAGATACGTGTAGACTGCAATATGACTCAAGAAAACAACTCCAAAATTGTATATGTTCCATTGAGAATATAGAACATTACACACGACGTTCAAAAATCTATCAAAATGTTTTAGTAGGACTAATATACGGAATCATTCTGGGTGTGCTTACCGACCTCAAAGCAATTTTTTTTGGTACATGGTGAAATGATAAGTGTGATCAGTAGATGGCAGTCACACATAAGAGATACATGTAGACTGCAATATGATGGCAGTCACACATAAAAGATATGTGTAGACTGCAATATGATGGCAGTCACACATAAGAGATACATGGAGACTGCAATATGATGGCAGTCACACATAAGAGATACATCTATACTGCAATATGATGGCAGTCACACATAAGAGATACGTGTAGACTGCAATATGATGGCAGTCACACATAAGAGATACATGTAGACTGCAATATGATGGCAGTCACACATCAAAGATACATGTAGACTGCAATATGATGGCAGTCACACATAAGAGATACGTGTAGACTGCAATATGATGGCAGTCACACATAAGAGATACATGTAGACTGCAATATGATGGCAGTCACACATAAGAGATACGTGTAAACTGCAATATGATGGCAGTCACACATAAGAGATACATGTAGACTGCAATATGATGGCAGTAACACATAAGAGATACGTGTAGACTGCATTATGATGGCAGTCACACATAAGAGATACGTGTAGACTGCAATATGATGGCAGTCACACATAAGAGATACGTGTAGACTGCAATATGATGGCAGTCACACATAAGAGATACGTGAAGACTGCAATATGATGGCAGTCACACATAAAAGATACATGTAGACTGCAATATGATGGCAGTCACACATAAGAGATATGTATAGACTGCAATATGATGGCAGTCACACATAAGAGATACATGTAGACTGCAATATGATGGCAGTCACACATCAAAGATACATGTAGACTGCAATATGATGGCAGTCACACATAAGAGATACGTGTAGACTGCAATATGATGGCAATCACACATAAGAGATAGATGTAGACTGCAATATGATGGCAGTCACATATAAGAGATACATGTAGACTGCAATATGATGGCAGTCACACATAAGAGATACATCTAGACTGCAATATGATGGCAGTCACACATAAGAGATACGTGTAGACTGCAATATGATGGCAGTCACACATAAGAGATACATGTAGACTGCAATATGATGGCAGTCACACATAAGAGATACGTGTAGACTGCAATATGATGGCAGTCACACATAAGAGATACGTGTAGACTGCAATATGATGGCAGTCACACATAAGAGATACATGTAGACTGCAATATGATGGCAGTCACACATAAGAGATACATGTAGACTGCAATATGATGGCAGTCACACATAAGAGATACGTGTAGACTGCAATATGATGGCAGTCACACATAAGAGATACGTGTAGACTGCAATATGATGGCAGTCACATATAAGAGATACATGTAGACTGCAATATGATGGCAGTCACACATAAGAGATACATGTAGACTGCAATATGATGGCAGTCACATATAAGAGATACATGTAGACTGCAATATGATGGCAGTCACACATAAGAGATACGTGTAGACTGCAATATGACTCAAGAAAACAACTCCAAAATTGTATATGTTCCATTGAGAATATAGAACATTACACACGACGTTCAAAAATCTATCAAAATGTTTTAGTAGGACTAATATACGGAATCATTCTGGGTGTGCTTACCGACCTCAAAGCAATTTTTTTTGGTACATGGTGAAATGATAAGTGTGATCAGTAGATGGCAGTCACACATAAGAGATACATGTAGACTGCAATATGATGGCAGTCACACATAAGAGATACGTGTAGACTGCATTATGATGGCAGTCACACATAAGAGATACGTGTAGACTGCAATATGATGGCAGTCACACATAAGAGATACGTGTAGACTGCAATATGATGGCAGTCACACATAAAAGATACATGTAGACTGCAATATGATGGCAGTCACACATAAGAGATACATGTAGACTGCAATATGATGGCAGTCACACATCAAAGATACATGTAAACTGCAATATGATGGCAGTCACACATAAGAGATACATGTAGACTGCAATATGATGGCAGTCACACATAAGACATACGTGTAGACTGCAATATGATGGCAGTCACACATAAGAGATATGTGTAGACTGCAATATGATGGCAGTCACACATAAGAGATACGTGTAGTCTGCAATATGATGGCAGTCACACATAAGAGATACGTGTAAACTGCAATATGATGGTAGTCACACATAAGAGATACATGTAGACTGCAATATGATGGCAGTCACACATAAGAGATACGTGTAGACTGCAATATGATGGCAGTCACACATAAGAGATACGTGTAGACTGCAATATGATGACAGTCACACATAAGAGATACATGTAGACTGCAATATGATGGCAGTCACACATAAAAGATACATGTAGACTGCAATATGATGGCAGTCACACATAAGAGATACGTGTAGACTGCAATATGATGGCAGTCACACATAAGAGATACGTGTAGACTGCAATATGATGACAGTCACACATAAGAGATACATGTAGACTGCAATATGATGGCAGTCACACATAAAAGATACATGTAGACTGCAATATGATGGCAGTCACACATAAGAGATACGTATAGACTGCAATATGATGGCAGTCACACATAAGAGATACATGTAGACTGCAATATGATGGCAGTCACACATAAGAGATACGTATAGACTGCAATATGATGGCAGTCACACATAAGAGATACATGTAGACTGCAATATGATGGCAGTCACACATCAAAGATACATGTAGACTGCAATATGATGGCAGTCACACATAAGAGATACGTGTAGACTGCAATATGATGGCAGTCACACATAAAAGATATGTGTAGACTGCAATATGATGGCAGTCACACATAAGAGATACATGTAGACTGCAATATGATGGCAGTCACACATAAGAGATACGTGTAGACTGCAATATGATGGCAGTCACACATAACAGATACGTGTAGACTGCAATATGATGGCAGTCACACATAAGAGATACGTGTAGACTGCAATATGATGGCAGTCACACATAAGAGATACATGTAGACTGCAATATGATGGCAGTCACACATAAGAGATACGTGTAGACTGCAATATGATGGCAGTCACACATAAGAGATACATGTAGACTGCAATATGATGGCAGTCACACATCAAAGATACAAGTAGACTGCAATATGATGGCAGTCACACATAAGAGATACGTGTAGACTGCAATATGATGGCAGTCACACATAAGAGATACGTGTAGACTGCAATATGATGGCAGTCACATATAAGAGATACATGTAGACTGCAATATGATGGCAGTCACACATAAGAGATACATGTAGACTGCAATATGATGGCAGTCACATATAAGAGATACATGTAGACTGCAATATGATGGCAGTCACACATAAGAGATACGTGTAGACTGCAATATAATGGCAGTCACACATAAGAGATACATGTAGACTGCAATATGATGGCAGTCACACATAAGAGATACGTGTAGACTGCAATATAATGGCAGTCACACATAAGAGATACATGTAGACTGCAATATGATGGCAGTCACACATAAAAGATACATGTAGACTGCAATATGATGGCAGTCACACAT
Source organism: Nerophis lumbriciformis (assembly GCF_033978685.3). Classification (NCBI taxonomy): domain Eukaryota; kingdom Metazoa; phylum Chordata; class Actinopteri; order Syngnathiformes; family Syngnathidae; genus Nerophis; species Nerophis lumbriciformis. Next base: position 69,233,731 of record NC_084550.2, read on the forward strand.
AAGAGATACATGTAGACTGCAATATGATGGCAGTCACACATAAGAGATACGTGTAGACTGCAATATGACTCAAGAAAACAACTCCAAAATTGTATATGTTCCATTGAGAATATAGAACATTACACACGACGTTCAAAAATCTATCAAAATGTTTTAGTGCGACTAATATACGGAATCATTCTGGGTGTGCTTACCGACCTCAAAGCAATTTTTTTTGGTACATGGTGAAATGATAAGTGTGATCAGTAGATGGCAGTCACACATAAGAGATACATGTAGACTGCAATATGATGGCAGTCACACATAAGAGATACGTGTAGACTGCATTATGATGGCAGTCACACATAAGAGATACGTGTAGACTGCAATATGATGGCAGTCACACATAAGAGATACGTGTAGACTGCAATATGATGGCAGTCACACATAAAAGATACATGTAGACTGCAATATGATGGTAGTCACACATAAGAGATACATGTAGACTGCAATATGATGGCAGTCACACAAAAGAGATACGTGTAGACTGCAATATGATGGCAGTCACACATAAGAGATACATGTAGACTGCAATATGATGGCAGTCACACATCAAAGATACATGTAGACTGCAATATGATGGCAGTCACACATAAGAGATACGTGTAGACTGCAATATGATGGCAGTCACACATAAGAGATACGTGTAGACTGTAATATGATGGCAGTCACACATAAAAGATACATGTAGACTGCAATAGGATGGCAGTCACACATAAGAGATATGTATAGACTGCAATATGATGGCAGTCACAAATAAGAGATACATGTAGGCTGCAATATGATGGCAGTCACACATAAGAGATACATGTAGACTGCAATATGACTCAAGTAAACAACACCAAAATGTTATATGTTCCATTGAGAATATAGAACATTACAGACGGCGCTCAAAAATCTAGCGCCTTGTGTAATGTTCTATATTCTCAATGGAACATATACAATTTTGGTGTTGTTTACTTGAGTCATATTGCAGTCTACACGTATGGCTTATGTGTGACTGCCATCATATTGCAGTCTACACGTATCTCTTATGTTTGACTGCCATCTACTGGTCACACTTATCATTACACCATGTACCAAATAAAATTGCTTCGAGGTCGGTAAGCACACCCAGAATTATTCCGTACATTAGTCGCACCGGGTTATATAAGTCGTACTAAAACATTTTGATAGATTTTTGAGCGCCGTGTGTAATGTTCTATAGTCTCAATGGAACATATAACATTTT
>NC_084550.2:69240000-69257500 GCF_033978685.3 Nerophis lumbriciformis
ACTCTTTGTTGTTTCTACTCACCGCACAGTTTCTGCAAGGACTTTTCCGAGTAGGTCTCCCGGTCGCAGCCCTTCCCGATGTGATTGGTCTGCAGCTCCAGCATGACTTTGATGCCGGACAGAGGTCCGCCGCACGTCTCCAAGTGCATCTTGGGAAACAGGGGCTTGCTGCCGGTCCCGGGCTCGTAGTCCACCCGCTTGGCCCAGCCTTAAAAGACCAACAAAAAAATAAAAAAAATCACTTCAGTCGCTTCGACCAAGCACAGCTTTTTTTAGGGCCCGCATGGCCCATTGCATAAGGACTCCCAAAGGGAGTCCTTATGCAATGGGACATAAGGACCTATTGTATTTGTAAGGTTTTATTATTCTTTATTCTTCCGCCGCCACATTAAACTGTAATTTGACCCACTTAACATGCTTCAAAACTCACCATATTTGACCCACACATCAGGACCTGCGAAAATTACCTTTTTTAAAAAAAAAATCCGAACCCCAAAACTCAAAATTGCGCTTTAGCGCCCCCTAGGAAAAAAAAAACTAGACTGCCTATATCTCCCACTAGGAAGATCAGAGAGACATGAAACAAAAACCTCTATGTAGGTCTGACTTAGACCTAGTTTTCATAACTGTATATCATTGGGCAAAAATCAACAGGAAGTTGGCAATTCCCCCTTCAAGACAAAAAAGTACTAAAACTTTTGCCTTTTTGAGCTGTTATTTGACCCCCTTAACACGCTTCAAAACTCACCAAACTGAACGCTAGAGATGCGCGGTTTGCGGACACAACCGCGGAGTCCGCGGATTATCCGCGGATCGGGCGGATGAAATTAAAAAAAAAAAGATTTTATCCGCTCGCGGGTCGGGTCGGGCGGGTTAATTAGATTTTTTTTATTTTTTTTTTATTTATTTATTTTTTTTGCGGGTGGCAGTTAAACCAATTGGGAAATATATATACATAGTTAAATGTTGTTACCCACATACGAAAAACAAGCAGGCACCTGCTGCATATGCCACAACAGAAAAAAAAAAAGAAAAGAGATGGACACTTTTACGGAGCGGAGAAGGGACGCCTCGCCGGGGTCCGGGACCGAGGCCCCTTCCCCCGAGAGGGCCCCACCGGGAGCCGTAGCTGAGGCGATCCGCGAGAAGGGCCCGACGCACGTCCAGGGTCACTACCGCGCCCACCGCACCGACACCCCGCCTCGTCCGCTTTCGCCGCGGCCGGCGTCACGCGCAGCAGGTAAGCAGCTTACCTGCCCGCCACCCCCGTGGCCGGGGGCTCGTAACATGGGTCACTCCGCGCGCTCCGCCCGCGCAGCTTACCTGCTTGCCACCCCTGTTGCCGGGGGCGCGTAACAGGGGTCACTCTCCGCGCGCAGTGCGCTCACGAAAGGGGTGGGGCTCACCCTGGTTGATATAAAGAGCAGGACGGTGGCCATGGAAGTCGGAACCCGCTAAGGAGTGTGTAACAACCCACCTGCCGAATCAACTAGCCCTGAAAATGGATGGCGCTGGAGCGTGGGCCCATACCTGGCCGTCGCCGGCAGCGAGACGCGCTTGGAGGTGCGCTCAGCGCGGCTCCCATATGATTGCGCACTGGTGTGCGTCTGGGTCGTGACAGCGTGGCACGCGCAAGTCTGTGCTCCATTGGATCAGTCTCCTTTCTTTAACAGGCAAAAGCTTTATAACCTCACCATACCTGCCAACTTTTAAATCAGAAAAACCTAGTAGCCAGGGTCCAAGGGCCGCAGGCCCCGGTAGGTCCAGGACAAAGTCCTGGTGGAGGGTTCAGGGCTTCGCCCCCCGACGCAAAATGATTATTAGCATTCAGACAGGTTAAAATGTTGCTAAAACCATCACTTTTCTATCAGTCACAGTGACTTTTCAAAACAAAAATATTACAGCAAAAATCATATGGGTTGATTGACATGTTTATTCTGTAAGCTAACTTCAATAGTTTGAAATTATTTTGACAGTTAATGCCAGTTATCCTGTCAACCTTTCACAAGACTTCAATTTGTTAATTGAAAGTATAAATAGTACAAACACTTTTAACAGTATGTCGTGCTGTGAAATACATCCGACACGCGCACCAAACACGAAGCAAGGCCATGGTGCAGGAGAACAAAGGACTTCTTTCATTTAAGGTTTGTGATAAACCATCAAACTCATTCGTTAAAAGTACTCTATAGTAATATAAAGCGAATTTTTCTGGACATTATCATGCAAGAAAAGTTTATTTTTGGGACCGTGATCACCGCGTAATGATTTTTAAAGGTTGCATTACATTATTAACTGTCCCATGTGATCAGCCAGTGCGATTGGAAGTCCATGCTCAATTATTGCCTCCGTAAATAAAACTTCGGCATTTATCACATCCAAAGAATCTGTTTGGGCGACGAAAAACGTTGAAAGTTTTCCACTTGTATCGCTAGCAACGGCATTAGACTTGTGTTTTTTTGTCCCAACGTGGTCTTTTACATCGCTAATTCCTCCGTGTCCGATCGAAAAATCTTGTCTGCACAAGGTGCAATTCGCGTAGTTTTCACCCTTTTTTTTTTTTTTTTATTAATATTAGATATATAACAACGGGCGGATGGCGGGCGGGTGCAGTTCTGATCAAACGTTACATCGGGTGGATGGCGGATGGTTGACGACTTTCTGACGCGGTTGCGGATGAAATAAATTGCCTATCCGCGCATCTCTACTGAACGCACACATCAGGACTGGCAAAAATTGCGATCTAATAAAAAAACCTAACCCCAAATTTAAAAATTGCGCTCTAGAGCAATTTTTGAATAAAACGTAGAAAAAACTGCTCCTCGGAAGAAACAAAAAGGACAAAACTGCCCGTAACTCCCACTGGGAAGGTCGGAGAGACATGAAACAAAATCCTCTCCGTAGGTCTCACTTAGACCTACATTTCATAAATTGACAACCCCCAGCAAAAATCTACAAGAAGCTTGCTATTCCCCCTTCAACACAACATTTCTGTAAAAACCGGTCACCTTTCTTCAAACATTATCTCCTCTGAGCGCGTTTGTTGTTTCGGCTTCAAACTAACACAGGAGAGAGATTGAACCCTTTTGATTAAAAGTTATCGAAAGAGTTTTGATACCGGCTCCGGTTTTGATTTTATGACCCTTCAAAGAGCCGCTGCGCTGATGCTGCAGTTTTTTCAAGAAGGCTGCTTAAAAGCAGGCAGCACCAGCGTGCCCACACAATGCAGACAAGGTAGGTACACTACACAAAAGTATTGGGAAAATTCGGACTAAAAGTAGACAAAAGTATTGGGACACTTATGACGAAAACTGAACAAAAGTATTGGGACACTTAGGACTAGCACCTGCCAAATACGCAGGCCCGACCAATGCTGCTTGCAGCTTTTTTTCTCCTTTTTTTTTGCAGTCTGGCTACGTTGTGGTGGACGTACTTTATTTGGACGCTAAGTCAGGCTCTCCGCCAGGGGGCGGGGGGAGGGGTTAAAGGTTGCACATGTGACTTTGGGGGAGAATGTAGGCAAAATGTACGCCAAAACATATCCAATATACATGATCTAGATCAGTTACTCTTAAACTCTACTTAAATGTATAATAGACTGTATTTACAAACCCCGTTTCCATATGAGTTGGGAAATTGTGTTAGATGTAAATGTAAACGGAATACAATGACTTGCAAATCCTTTTCAACCCATATTCAGTTGAATATGCTACAAAGACAACATATTTGATGTTCAAACTCATATAGAGATTACATGGCCTTTCCTTTTAACAACACTCAGTAAACGTTTGGGAACTGAGGAGACACATTTTTGAAGTTTCTCAGGTGGAATTCTTTCCCATTCTTGCTTGATGTACAGCTTAAGTTGTTCAACAGTCCGGGGGTCTCCGTTGTGCTATTTTAGGCTTCATAATGCGCCACACATTTTCAATGGGAGACAGGTCTGGACTACAGGCAGGCCAGTCTACTACTCGCACTCTTTTACTATGAAGCCACGTTGATTAACCCTAACCCACACGTCTTGCTGAAATAAGCAGGGGCGTCCATGGTAACGTTGCTTGGATGGCAACATATGTTGCTCCAAAACCTGTATGTACCTTTCAGCATTAATGGCGCCTTGACAGATGTGTAAGTTACCCATGTCTTGGGCACTAATACACGCCCATACCATCACACATGCTGGCTTTTACACTTTGCGCCTATGGTTCTTTTCCTCTTTGGTCCGGAGGACACGACGTCCACAGTTTCCAAAAACAATTTGAAATGTGGACTCGTCAGACCACAGAACACTTTTCCACTTTGTATCAGTCCATCTTAGATGAGCTCAGGCCCAGCGAAGCCGACGGCGTTTCTGGGTGTTGTTGATAAACGGTTTTCGCCTTGCATAGGAGAGTTTTAACTTGCACTTACAGATGTAGCGACCAACTGTAGTTACTGACAGTGGGTTTTCTGAAGTGTTCCTGAGCCCATGTGGTGATATCCTTTACACACTGATGTGGCTTGTTGATGCAGTACAGCCTGAGGGATGGAAGGTCACGGTCTTAGCTGCTTACGTGCAGTGATTTCTCCAGATTCTCTGAACCCTTTGATGATATTACGGACCGTAGATGGTGAAATCCCTAAATTCCTTGCAATAGCTGGTTGAGAAAGGTTTTTCTTAAACTGTTCAACAATTTGCTAACGCATTTGTTGACAAAGTGGTGACCCTCGCCCCATCCTTGTTTGTGAATGACTGAGCATTTCATGAAATCTACTTTTATACCCAATCATGGCACCCACCCGTTCCCAATTAGCCTGCACACCTGTGGGATGTTCCAAATAAGTGTTTGATGAGCATTCCTCAACTTTATCAGTATTTATTGCCACCTTTCCCAACTTCTTTGTCACGTGTTGCTGGCATCAAATTCTAAAGTTAATGATTATTTGCAAAAGAAAAAATGTTTATGAGTTTGAACATCAAATATGTTGTCTTTGTAGCATATTCAACTGAATATGGGTTGAAAATGATTTGCAAATCATTGTATTCCGTTTATATTTACATCTAACACAATTTCCCAACTCATATGGAAACGGGGTTTGTATTTTCATATATAAGGCGCACCGGATTATAGGGCGCATTTAAGGAGTCATATTATTATATATTTTTTTCTAGCAGTAAAAGACTTCCTTGTGGTCTACATAACATGTGATGGTGGTTCTTTGGTCAAAATGTTGCATGGATGATGTTTTACACATCATCTTCAAGTCTCTTTCTGACAGTCGCTTCAGGATGCAGCCTTTTGTGGACGGTCTTATTTACGTGCCTCCACTTCGACAGCGTCTTCTTTCGTCATCTTTGTTGTAGCGGTGTAGCGTGCAAGGACGGGGGTGGAAGAAGTGTCAAAAGATGGCACTAACTGTTTTAATGACATTCAGACTTTACTTCAATCAATAACGGAGCGGCATCTCCTCATCCGGAAACAACAACAACACCCGGAAATGTGTCCCGTGAAAAACCGTCCGACCGGAACTCTCTAATAACTAAAGTTCCTTGGGTGAATAATGTAAACTCACTACGCCGGTATGTTTTAGTGCTTTCATGGTGAGTTCACTGACAGATATAAGTAAGGACTTTACACTACTTTATATTAGAAATGGCAACAGTGGAGGATGAATGTCACATAACAAGAAGATAGAGAAAAAGAAGATTATCGACTACGGTGTCGCCACGGACTACAATGGCGGAAGCGCGCAAATTTTCAGGACGTATGCAGATCTCAAATACTCATCAGCAGGTACCAGGAGGTAAGAAAAGTTGCTTTTCCTAATATTGCGAAACAAAACACCAGATAATATGTCTTACCTTATACACACGCCATAATAATACTCCTATGTTGAAGCACACTATTATGTTAGATCCACTATGGACTGGACTCTCACTATTATGTTAGATCCACTATGGACTGGACTCTCACAATATTATGTTAGATCCACTATGGACTGGACTCTCACACTATTATGTTAGATCCACTATGGACTGGACTCTCACTATTATGTTAGATCCACTATGGACTGGACTCTCACAATATTATGTTAGATCCACTATGGACTGGACTCTCACACTATTATGTTAGATCCACTATGGACTGGACTCTCACTATTATGTTAGATCCACTATGGACTGGACTCTCACTATTATGTTAGATCTACTATGGACTGGACTCTCACACTATTATGTTAGATCCACTATGGACTGGACTCTCACTATTATGTTAGATCCACTATGGACTGGACTCTCACTATTATGTTAGATCTACTATGGACTGGACTCTCACACTATTATGTTAGATCCACTATGGACCGGACTCTCACACTATTATGTTAGATCCACTATGGACTGGACTCTCACACTATTATGTTAGATCCACTATGGACTGGACTCTCACACTATTATGTTAGATCCACTATGGACTGGACTCTCACACTATTATGTTAGATCCACTATGGACTGGACTCTCACACTATTATGTTAGATCCACTATGGACTGGACTCTCACACTATTATGTTAGATCCACTATGGAATGGACTCTCACTATTATGTTAGATCCACTATGGACTGGACTCTCACTATTATGTTAGATCCACTATGGACTGGACTCTCTCACTATTATGTTAGATCCACTATGGACTGGACTCACACTATTATGTTAGATCCACTATGGACTGGACTCTCACTATTATGTTAGATCCACTATGGACTGGACTCTCACACTATTATGTTAGATCCACTATGGACTGGACTCTCACTATTATATTAGATCCACTATGGACTGGACTCTCTCACTATTATGTTAGATCCACTATGGACTGGACTCTCACACTATTATGTTAGATCCACTATGGACTGGACTCTCACACTATTATGTTAGATCCACTATGGACTGGACTCTCACACTATTATGTTAGATCCACTATGGACTGGACTCTCACACTATTATGTTAGATCCACTATGGAATGGACTCTCACTATTATGTTAGATCCACTATGGACTGGACTCTCACTATTATGTTAGATCCACTATGGACTGGACTCTCTCACTATTATGTTAGATCCACTATGGACTGGACTCACACTATTATGTTAGATCCACTATGGACTGGACTCTCACTATTATGTTAGATCCACTATGGACTGGACTCTCACACTATTATGTTAGATCCACTATGGACTGGACTCTCACTATTATGTTAGATCCACTATGGACTGGACTCTCACACTATTATGTTAGATCCACTATGGACTGGACTCTCACTATTATATTAGATCCACTATGGACTGGACTCTCTCACTATTATGTTAGATCCACTATGGACTGGACTCTCACACTATTATGTTAGATCCACTATGGACTGGACTCTCACTATTATATTAGATCCACTATGGACTGGACTCTCTCACTATTATGTTAGATCCACTATGGACTGGACTCTCACACTATTATGTTAGATCCACTATGGACTGGACTCTCACTATTATGTTAGATCCACTATGGACTGGACTCTCACACTATTATGTTAGATCCACTATGGACTGGACTCTCACTATTATATTAGATCCACTATGGACTGGACTCTCTCACTATTATGTTAGATCCACTATGGACTGGACTCTCACACTATTATGTTAGATCCACTATGGACTGGACTCTCACACTATTATGTTAGATCCACTATGGACTGGACTCTCACTATTATGTTAGATCCACTATGGACAGGACTCTCACTATTATGTTAGATCTACTATGGACTGGACTCTCACACTATTATGTTAGATCCACTATGGACCGGACTCTCACACTATTATGTTAGATCCACTATGGACTGGACTCTCACTATTATGTTAGATCCACTATGGACTGGACTCTCACTATTATGTTCGATCCACTATGGACTGGACTCTCACTATTATGTTAGATCCACTATGGACTGGACTCTCACTATTATGTTCGATCCACTATGGACTGGACTCTCACTATTATGTTAGATCCACTATGGACTGGACTCTATTATGTTGGATCCACTATGGACTGGACTCTCACACTATTATGTTAGATCCACTATGGACTGGACTCTCTCACTATTATGTTAGATCCACTATGGACTGGACTCTCACAATATTATGTTAGATCCACTATGGACTGGACTCTCACTATTATGTTAGATCCACTATGGACTGGACTCTCACTATTATGTTAGATCCACTATGGACTGGACTCTCACTATTATGTTCGATCCACTATGGACTGGACTCTCACTATTATGTTAGATCCACTATGGACTGGACTCTATTATGTTGGATCCACTATGGACTGGACTCTCACACTATTATGTTAGATCCACTATGGACTGGACTCTCTCACTATTATGTTAGATCCACTATGGACTGGACTCTCACTATTATGTTAGATCCACTATGGACTGGACTCTCACAATATTATGTTAGATCCACTATGGACTGGACTCTCACTATTATGTTAGATCCACTATGGACTGGACTCTCACACTATTATGTTAGATCCACTATGGACTGGACTCTCACACTATTATGTTAGATCCACTATGGACTGGACTCTCACACTATTATGTTAGATCCACTATGGACTGGACTCTCACACTATTATGTTAGATCTACTATGGACTGGACTCTCACACTATTATGTTAGATCCACTATGGACCGGACTCTCACACTATTATGTTAGATCCACTATGGACTGGACTCTCACACTATTATGTTAGATCCACTATGGACTGGACTCTCACACTATTATGTTAGATCCACTATGGACTGGACTCTCACACTATTATGTTAGATCCACTATGGACTGGACTCTCACTATTATGTTAGATCCACTATGGACTGGACTCTCACTATTATGTTAGATCCACTATGGACTGGACTCTCACACTATTATGTTAGATCCACTATGGACTGGACTCACACTATTATGTTAGATCCACTATGGACTGGACTCTCACTATTATGTTAGATCCACTATGGACTGGACTCTCACACTATTATGTTAGATCCACTATGGACTGGACTCTCACTATTATATTAGATCCACTATGGACTGGACTCTCTCACTATTATGTTAGATCCACTATGGACTGGACTCTCACACTATTATGTTAGATCCACTATGGACTGGACTCTCACACTATTATGTTAGATCCACTATGGACTGGACTCTCACTATTATGTTAGATCCACTATGGACTGGACTCTCACTATTATGTTAGATCCACTATGGACTGGACTCTCACTATTATGTTAGATCCACTATGGACTGGACTCTCACTATTATGTTAGATCTACTATGGACTGGACTCTCACACTATTATGTTAGATCCACTATGGACTGGACTCTCATTCTATTATGTTAGATCCACTATGGACTGGACTCATACTATTATGTTAGATCCACTATGGACTGGACTCTCACTATTATGTTAGATCCACTATGGACTGGACTCTCACTATTATGTTAGATCCACTATGGACTGGACTCTCACTATTATGTTAGATCTACTATGGACTGGACTCTCACACTATTATGTTAGATCCACTATGGACCGGACTCTCACACTATTATGTTAGATCCACTATGGACTGGACTCTCACTATTATGTTAGATCCACTATGGACTGGACTCTCACTATTATGTTCGATCCACTATGGACTGGACTCTCACTATTATGTTCGATCCACTATGGACTGGACTCTCACTATTATGTTCGATCCACTATGGACTGGACTCTCACTATTATGTTCGATCCACTATGGACTGGACTCTCACTATTATGTTAGATCCACTATGGACTGGACTCTATTATGTTGGATCCACTATGGACTGGACTCTCACACTATTATGTTAGATCCACTATGGACTGGACTCTCACAATATTATGTTAGATCCACTATGGACTGGACTCTCACTATTATGTTAGATCCACTATGGACTGGACTCTCACACTATTATGTTAGATCCACTATGGACTGGACTCTCACACTATTATGCTAGATCCACTATGGACTGGACTCTCACACTATTATGTTAGATCCACTATGGACTGGACTCTCACACTATTATGTTAGATCCACTATGGACTGGACTTTCACTATTATGTTAGATCCACTATGGACTGGACTCTCACAATATTATGCTAGATCCACTATGGACTGGACTCTCACTAATATGTTTGATCCACTATGGACTGGACTCACACTATTATATTAGATCCACTATGGACTGGACTCACACTATTATATTAGATCCACTATGGACTGGACTTTCACTATTATGTTAGATCCACTATGGACTGGATTCACACTATTATATTAGATCCACTATGGACTGGACTTTCACTATTATGTTAGATCCACTATGGACTGGACTCTCACACTATTATGTTAGATCCACTATGGACTGGACTCTCACTATTATGTTAGATCCACTATGGACTGGACTCTCACTATTATGTTAGATCCACTATGGACTGGACTGTCACACTATTATGTTGGATCCACTATGGACTGGACTCTCACACTATTATGTTAGATCCACTATGGACTGGACTCTCACACTATTATGTTAGATCCACTATGGACTGCACTCTCACACTATTATATTAGATCCACTATGGACTGGACTCTCACTATTATGTTAGATCCACTATGGACTGGACTCTCACACTATTATGTTAGATCCACTATGGACTGGACTCACACTATTATATTAGATCCACTATGGACTGGACTCTCACTATTATATTAGATCCACTATGGACTGGACTTTCACTATTATGTTAGATCCACTATGGACTGGACTCTCACAATATTATGTTAGATCCACTATGGACTTGACTCACACTATTATGTTAGATCCACTATGGACTGGACTCACACTATTATGTTAGATCCACTATGGACTGGACTCTCACTATTATGTTAGATCCACTATGGACTGGACTCTCACTATTATGTTAGACCCACTACGGACTGGACTCCCACACTATTATGTTAGATCCACTATGGACTGGACTCTCACTATTATGTTAGACCCACTACGGACTGGACTCTCACACTATTATGTTAGATCCACTATGGACTGGACTCTCACTATTATGTTAGATCCACTATGGACTGGACTCTCACTATTATGTTAGACCCACTACGGACTGGACTCTCACACTATTATGTTAGATCCACTACGGACTGGACTCTCTCACTATTATGTTAGATCCACTATGGACTGGACTCTCACACTATTATGTTAGATCCACTATGGACTGGACTCTCACACTATTATGTTAGATCCACTATGGACTGGACTCTCACACTATTATGTTAGATCCACTATGGACTGGACTCTCACACTATTATGTTAGATCCACTATGGACTGGACTCACACTATTATGTTAGATCCACTATGGACTGGACTCTCACTATTATGTTAGATCCACTATGGACTGGACTCTCACTATTATGTTAGATCCACTACGGACTGGACTCCCACACTATTATGTTAGATCCACTATGGACTGGACTCCCACACTATTATGTTAGATCCACTATGGACTGGACTCTCACTATTATGTTAGACCCACTACGGACTGGACTCTCACACTATTATGTTAGATCCACTATGGACTGGACTCTCACTATTATGTTAGATCCACTATGGACTGGACTCTCACTATTATGTTAGACCCACTACGGACTGGACTCTCACACTATTATGTTAGATCCACTACGGACTGGACTCTCTCACTATTATGTTAGATCCACTATGGACTGGACTCTCACTATTATGTTAGATCCACTATGGACTGGACTCTCACTATTATGTTAGACCCACTACGGACTGGACTCCCACACTATTATGTTAGATCCACTATGGACTGGACTCTCACTATTATGTTAGACCCACTACGGACTGGACTCTCACACTATTATGTTAGATCCACTATGGACTGGACTCTCACTATTATGTTAGATCCACTATGGACTGGACTCTCACTATTATGTTAGACCCACTACGGACTGGACTCTCACACTATTATGTTAGATCCACTATGGACTGGACTCTCACTATTATGTTAGACCCACTACGGACTGGACTCTCACACTATTATGTTAGATCCACTATGGACTGGACTCTCACTATTATGTTAGATCCACTATGGACTGGACTCTCACTATTATGTTAGATCCACTACGGACTGGACTCCCACACTATTATGTTAGATCCACTATGGACTGGACTCCCACACTATTATGTTAGATCCACTATGGACTGGACTCTCACTATTATGTTAGACCCACTACGGACTGGACTCTCACACTATTATGTTAGATCCACTATGGACTGGACTCTCACTATTATGTTAGATCCACTATGGACTGGACTCTCACTATTATGTTAGACCCACTACGGACTGGACTCTCACACTATTATGTTAGATCCACTACGGACTGGACTCTCTCACTATTATGTTAGATCCACTATGGACTGGACTCTCACTATTATGTTAGATCCACTATGGACTGGACTCTCACTATTATGTTAGACCCACTACGGACTGGACTCCCACACTATTATGTTAGATCCACTATGGACTGGACTCTCACTATTATGTTAGACCCACTACGGACTGGACTCCCACACTATTATGTTAGATCCACTACGGACTGGACTCTCACACTATTATGTTAGATCCACTACGGACTGGACTCTCTCACTATTATGTTAGATCCACTATGGACTGGACTCTCACTATTATGTTAGATCCACTATGGACTGGACTCTCACTATTATGTTAGACCCACTACGGACTGGACTCCCACACTATTATGTTAGATCCACTATGGACTGGACTCTCACTATTATGTTAGACCCACTACGGACTGGACTCTCACACTATTATGTTAGATCCACTATGGACTGGACTCTCACTATTATGTTAGATCCACTATGGACTGGACTCTCACTATTATGTTAGACCCACTACGGACTGGACTCTCACACTATTATGTTAGATCCACTATGGACTGGACTCTCACTATTATGTTAGATCCACTATGGACTGGACTCTCACTATTATGTTAGACCCACTACGGACTGGACTCTCACACTATTATGTTAGATCCACTACGGACTGGACTCTCACACTATTATGTTCGATCCACTATGGACTGGCACACCATAAGAGGAGTGATGTTCATATGTTGTTAATATTCAGTGTTTTATTGTTCATAGTTAATATTGTAAATCCCACTTCCTTTATTTTAATGTACATTTTGGGTGTCCCATTCAGTTAGAAAAAAACCTGTACAATTCGCCGCGGCACAGTGGTTGAAAAAGCAAACGTGTGCGGGCACAAAGTAGCTAGTTGATGATGTTTTATTGCATTCCGTCACATTTTACTGTGTCATGACGAGTGTGTTTACACAATTCTCAGTCCTCCCGGCTGCAGACACAACAAACACCAACAAAGTCCACGTTCTGCTAAATGGCGTGTGTGTGTACCTCCGGGTTTGATTTCCATTGAGAGACGTTCTCTCCAAGATGAAACTTAACCTATTGTAACTATAACAATCTACAAGGTTAATATAGCTTGCTTCTCTTTCTTCCCCTCCATTTTTCTGCAGTATTTTGTATCTCTAGTTATCGTTACGTATATGTATTGTTGCATTTGAACTAGAGAGGTCCGATAATGGCTTTTTTGCCGACATCCGATATTGTCCAACTCTTGATTACCGATTCCGATATCAAGCGATACCGATATATACAGTGGTGGAATTAACACATTATTATGCCTAATTTTGTTGTGATGCCTTAAACAATGTAACAAGGTTTTCCAAAATAAATCAACTCAAGTTATGGAAAAAAAAATGCCAACATGGCACTGCCATATTTATTATTGAAGTCACAAAGTGCATTATTTTTTTTTAACATGCCTCCAAACAGCAGCTTGGAATTTGGGACATGCTCTCCCTGAGAGAGCATGAGGAGGTTGAGGTGGGCGGGGTTGGGGTAGGGGGTAACGGGGGGTGTATATTGTAGCGTCCCGGAAGAGTTAGTGCTGCAAGGGATTCTGGGTATTTGTTCTGTTGTGTTTATGTTGTGTTACGGTGCGGATGTTCTCCCGAAATGTGTTTGTCATTCTTGTTTGGTGTGGGTTCACAGTGTGGCGCTTATTTGTAACAGTGTTAAAGTTGTTTATACGGCCACCCTCAGTGTGACCTGTATGGCTGTTGACCAAGTATGCCCTGCATTTACTTGTGTGTGTTTTGTTGGATGTATTAAACCAGGGGTCCCCAGACTACGGCGCGCGGGCCGGATAAGGCCCGCGAGCGTCCAAAATCCGGCCCGCAGGAACTCCCAAGTTAAAAAAAAAATAATAATAATAATTTATCTTTTTTTTTAAATTACATTTTTTTTAATTAAATCTGTCTTTTTTAATCTATTTTCTACCGCTTGTTACTCTCTGTGTCTCCTCCTGGCTCAGGCAAATCATATTGTCTAAAATTGTATTTTTCCCATCGATAACGTGACATCATCGGCAAGTGCACGCTCTTTTTAGTCAATTAGTGCGCGAGGAATATATATAAATATATATATATATATATATATATATATATATATATATATATATATATATATATATATATATATATACACGTTAGGTCAGGAAAAAACACAGAGGCTATGTCATCCCGACAAGCCTGTTTCGCAGGTTTCCCTTTTTATATATATAAGCAATTGTTTCCCTGAAACAAACCTTGACTCATATATATATATATATATATATATATATATATATATATATATATATATATATATATATATATATATATATATATATATATATATACACAACTCGGCCCCGGCCAAAATGTTTTAACCCAATGCGGCCCCTTGAGTCAAAAGTTTGGGGACCCTTGCATTAAACAAGGTTTTCCAAAATAAATCAACTCAAGTTGGTAAAGTGTCTTGCCCAAGGACACAACGGCAGTGACTAGGATGGCGGAAGCGGGGATCGAACCTGGAACCCTCAAGTTGCTGGCACGGCCATCTACCAACTGAGCTCAACCGCCCCAAATCTGCTGTCTTTCCAGACACTTACACACACACAAGTGAATGCAAATCATACTTAGTCAACAGCCATACAGGTCACACTGAGGGTGGCCGTATAAACAACTTTAACACTGTTACAAATATGCGCCACACTGTGAACCCACACCAAATAAGAATGACAAACACATTTCGGGAGAACATCCGCACCGTAACACAACATAAACACAACAGAACAAATACCCAGAACCCCTTGCAGCACTAACTCTTCCGAGACGCTACAATATACACCCCCCGCTACCCCCAACCCCGCCCACCTCAACCTCCTCATGCTCTCTCAGGGAGCATGTCCCAAATTCCAAGCTGCTGTTTTGAGGCATGTTAAAAAAAAAAAATGCACTTTGTGACTTCAATAATAAATATGGCAGTGCCATGTTGGCATTTTTTTCCATAACTTGAGCTGATTTATTTTGGAAAACCTTGTTACATTGTTTAAGGCATCACAACAAAATTAGGCATAATAATGTGTTAATTCCACGACTGTATATATCGGTATCGCTTGATATCGGAATCGGTAATTAAGAGTTGGACAATATCGGATATCGGCAAAAAAGCCATTATCGGACCTCTCTAGTTCAAATGCAACAATACATATACGTAACGATAACTAGAAATACAAAATAATGCAGAAAAATGGAGGGGAAGAAATAGAAGCAACCTATATTAACCTTGTAGATTGTTATAGTTACAATAGGTTAAGTTTCATCTTGGAAAGAACGTCTCTCAATGGAAATCAAACCCAGAGGTACACACACACACCAAAACCCCCGCCCACCTCCACCTCCTCATGCTCTCTCATGGAGAGCATGTCCCAAATTCCAAGCTGCTGTTTTGAGGCATGTTAAAAAAAAAAAAAAACGCTTTGTGACTTCAATAATAAATATGGCAGTGCCATGTTGGCATTTTTTTCCATACCTTGAGTTGATTTATTTTGTAAAACCTTGTTACATTGTTTAATGCATCCAGCGGGGCATCACAACAAAATTAGGCATAATAATGTGTTCATTCCACCACTGTATATATTGGTATCGCTTGATATCGGAATCGGTAATTAAGAGTTGGACAATATCGGCAAAAAAGCCATTATCGGACATCTCTAATTGTTACCATAACAATCTACAAGGTTAATATAGTTGGCTTCTCTGTCTTCCCCTCCATGGTTCTGCTTTCTTTAGTATCTCTAGTTATCATTACATATATGTATTGTTGCATTTGAACAACTGTATTGTTGATAATAGAGGTAAATTATTGGTATTATTCATTATCAATAGTGCTATTTCTATTGGTATTTGTATTGATCCATTTGTAGTGTGTTGCGTTTTTGACCAGAATTCAAGTTGCTGGTCACTCCCAAGCTCTTTTGATGACACACAAAGCTGAGTAGAAGAACCACCAGAGACGGAATAGGTATTTTGTCATTTTATTTCCAAAGCCTTTGGAAATAAACTTGAGACCAAAATCCCGTACAGAAGCGCTCACTCGCACAGCTAAATTGGTCTAAACTCCCATACGGAAAACTTCTTTTCTATATCGTCTCTCTTGCCCCCCACCCTACTTGTCCCTCTTACTCCACAGCTGGGCAAAGGGAAAGATACGAGAAATCATTTATTACCACTCCCCCTCTCTCCCAGCTCACTCCAGGTCCCTTTTGTTTATTATCTAAAGTCGCTTTTAGACGAGAAGCAGAGAAGATCTCCCATTTCACATTCCTCAAAGTTGGCACACAGTACTTGCAGACAACCAAAAGATAACAAATAAAGAACACTAGCTGTTTTGTAATATCCATCCATCCATCCATCCATCTTCTTCCGCTTATCCGAGGTCGGGTCGCGGGGGCAGCAGCCTAAGCAGGGAAGCCCAGACTTTCCTCTCCCCAGCCACTTCGTCCAGCTCCTCCCGGGGGATCCCGAGGCGTTCCCAGGCCAGCCGGGAGACATAGTCTTCCCAACGTGTCCTGGGTCTTCCCCGTGGCCTCCTACCGGTCTGACGTGCCCGAAACACCTCCCAAGGGAGGCGTTCGGGTGGCATCCTGACCAGATGCCCTAACCACCTCATCTGGCTCCTCTCGATATGGAGGAGCAGCGGCTTTACTTTGAGCTCCCCCCGGATGACAGAGCTTCTCACCCTATCTCTAAGGGAGAGCCCCGCCACCCGGCGGAGGAAACTCATTTCGGCCGCTTGAACCCGTGATCTTGTCCTTTCGGTCATGACCCAAAGCTCATGACCATAGGTGAGGATGGGAACGTAGATCGACCGGTAAATCGAGAGCTTTGCCTTCTGGCTCAGCTCCTTCTTCACCACAACGGATCGATACAGCGTCC